>NC_056741.1:1979660479-1979766794 GCF_019279795.1 Protopterus annectens | reverse complement strand
ATTACTTCAGTGTCACTGCTTGACAGAGGCACAGAAAAATGATAGGCATAGTTTTTATTCAAACTAAAGGGGTGGCGAAAGCCACATAACTATGGGCTAGGCTTATAAATGCCCTTGGGCAGATAGCCTAGTATGAACCTATGAACCTATAAGAACTTTAATCATACTTTGACTTAGGAATGGGGTCCATTCCTATTGTGGTATTAGAAACTCAAAATACTTGGAGAAAATAAAAAAAAGAGTAAAACTATTATGTTCATAAAGTAGCAGAAAGTATACTAAGAAGTAAGCCAACTTGAGAATGGAGAAAGGAGATTCTGCCAGTAGAGATGACTGCAATTAGGAGTATAGAGAATAGATAAGAGGGGGGCTGGAATTTACTGGAGAAAGATGGGAACAAATTATTATAGAAGGAAAGGTAATAGAATGGAAAGAGGCTAAGAAGACATTTGGGTTGCAGGGTAGTGATTGCCTTCCTTATCAGAGAGTGATATCATTGTATAGACAAAGAGAAAGGGATAGAGGAATCCTAAATGAAAGTCCTGCACTGGCTGAGTTTCTAATTGAATCTAGAACAGAAGCTGCTGTTAAAAAAGGGATAATTAGTGGGACATATAAAATATTGCACAGTAACTATAGGAATCAATCAAAAGAGGTCAGAAAAGATTGGGGGGAGATATTAGATGAACAATTCAAAAAGAAACAATGGGAGGACATGCGCATGACTCCCAAATATGCAACAAAATGAAGAAGATTTAGGATTTTTACCTGGAATTGTTTGCATAGGTACTTTTATACCCCAAGTAGACTCCAAAGAATTTTTTTCTCAGGTAGATGGAAAATGTTTGAGGTGTGATGTGGAGGAAAGGTTACTGGGAACATATATTTTGGGACTCTGTCAAGAATACTGGACAAGTACATGAATGCAACTAAAGAAATAATTTTTTGAGCTGGGATACAGGATTTGAATGGCCTAGACATAATAAGGCCTTGCTAAGTTTAATTCTGATGGCTATCAAAAAAGCAGTTACTAGAACATGGAAATCAAAATCTAAATCAATTATGCTTGAAGCAGTGAATATTGTAACAGAGATAAAAGAAGAGGAAGAGGGAGCTTTAGAAAAGGGTAGGAATAAAATAGAAAAAAATGGAAATTGTGGGAACAATACATGCAGAAAAATGTTTTGGAGGAGGAATGAGGTTTAACAGAAGGCAAGAATTGAATAATTTAAGTAATATTGCTTAGATTATATGATATATAGCAATAAATGTGAACTAGTTAATACAGTTTGATTACTTTTATATAAATGTATGTTTGCCTATGTCACAAGAGATAATTCAATAAATGTGTTTTAAAAATAAACAGCATCATATCACCTGCTCCCTCTTTAACTCCCACAATATCAACAACAAATCTGACCAAATCAATAACTTTACCATGCAACATAATCTTGACATGATAGAAGTTACAGAAACATGGACATGGTTGAAATCAGACACCTCTAGTCTTCACGCCCTGATACCAAACTGTTCATACCTGGAAGATTACAGAAAAGGCAAAAAACATGGGGAGGGGATCATTAAATCTCTTCAAAGACAACCTTATCCCCACAATTGTTGCACAAGCTAACAGCAGCTCAGAATCAGATCTTAAATGGATTCTTTTAAAATTTCCAACAAACATTCAAAACCCTTTATTACAGATACCACATACCTACCTTCACCAGCCTCCCTACTGAAATTCAATACCCCCATCCAACAAATATATGCCAATGCTCCTAAAATGTGTAACTTAATCATTCTTGGAGACCTCAACCTTAATTACTTAGGACCAGAAGTCACTGATATGTCACAACTCCTGACCAGCATAAGTCTTACCCAAATCAACTCTGAAGCCACTAGACTAAACATTCAGTCCAACAGGCACACCTTACTAGCTCTTGTAATAATTACTAATCCTACAATGATATCTAACCTCGCCATACAAGCACACTCCTTCAGAGATCATTGTCCCATTAACTTTATCAGTACACAATCTAACATTTAAGTATAACCCTAAATGTATCACCTTCAGACCTAAAACCATTCAAAGTATCTTTAATTTTAAAAAACATCTTGCCATCTTTGGTCTCACTTACTTGTGACAGAAGACCCCAGTGAAGCATCTAACAAGTTTACCAATACCCTACTGCATTTGCAGAACAAATTATTTCCCTTAATACAAAGGCTGCTTTGACTTTCAAAGCCTAACTTGGTATCTAATGAACTCAAACACCTCTTTGAATTACATGATGAAGAATGGCACATTTGGAAATCTAACCCCTTCACAGATTCCATAGGCAAATATACCTTACTACACAACCTAGCATAGCAATCCATCCACAGACACAAAAACAACCATTACCAAAACAAACAAATCTTACTTTTAACCAAATCTAAAGATTCTAGAGTGAAGTCAACCTGATGACTGGTTGAAAAATACAACACAACTCCATTTCCTCTGAACCCTTCTAACACCACCACATACAAACTGTCATGCACTGACTTCCTTAATGTGTTTGGCAACCTGTCACACATCAAAAAGATGAATCCACCATCCCCACATCCACCCTCTTCCCCTTTACTGTCCACTGTTTTACTTCAAAAAGATTAGAACCAAAGAGACTGAAACACAATTGGACTTAATACAAACAGTTACTCCCCCAGGCTCAGATAACCTAGCCCCTTGGTTCATTCAGCTTTGTAAGGACTTCATCTCCCACCCTCTCACTCACATATATAACATCTGCTTAACTAATAAGGTTATGACTCAGATACAGAAAATGGCAATAGTCACTCCTATTCCAAATTGCTTCACAATTCCGCCCTATCTCAATATTTCCCAGTTTAGGTAAAATGATAGAAAAATTATGTACAACCAAATTACTGCTTATTTACAACAATACATGGATTCCATTCTGGACACAGCACCATAACAGCTCTCTACTCCCTACTTGGATATATTTGTCACTAATGACATCTTATCCAATATGGCAAAGGCAACCTGACTGGAGCCATCTTTACTGACCTGACAAAAGCCCTTGATCTAATTGACCATAACTTACTATTTGACAAATTAACTGAAATAGGCATTAGTGACAATGCAAAACCTTGGTTGGTAGACTTCCCCAGCAACAGATCCTTCAAGGTGAAAGTAGGCACCATCACATCTGAAACAGCTCCTGTTATAAAGGGAGTCCCTCAGAGTTCCACTTTAGCCCCTCTGCTCTTTTCCATATTTATCAACAAACTCCCATCTGATCATCCTCAGATACCTCTTAATTCTTTATGCAGATGACATGGTCATCTACAGGTCAAACAAATTCCACTCTGTTATATAAACTCAGCTCCAAGATGACCTCCAAACCTCCAACCAGTGGCTAATAGACCAGATACGTATAATCAATCCCTCAAAAACAAAAGCAGTGCTATTTGGAACTAACCAAAACATAGCCAAAGCACCCAGCTTCCTAAATATTAAAGATCTTAACAATACCATCATAGAAACTACTACATCCTTCAAATACCTTGGCATTTGGATAGACCAATCTCTTAACTTTCAACTATGCATTCAAAACACATGAAAATTATGCAAACAGCTGTTCTGTGAAAAAGCTATTGCTTCTTCTCTCCAGGCGAGCCAAAGTTGCCATAGGCAACAGTATACTCTTATCTCAACTTGAATATGGACTAACCATTATAGCTGCAGTCTAAAAGAAAAATGCCACCACCTTACACACCATCTCTAATAATAATCTGCTGATTCATTACTAACTCCCCCAATACGCCACTGCCTAACTCCCACCAAAACTAAATGGCTCCCGGTACATTTGACAGCTAATCTCCTACTAGGATCACTAATTCACAAAGTACTTTCTCCTGAGACATTGCCCACTCTCTCTAATAAACTTTTCACCAAAACCCAACATATAATCTCAGGGATATCTCTCAATCTCAATACATCCTATCAATATCAAAAAGTAAACTCTATTCCTCAGACCATGCATTCTGCATCCTAGCACTTAAACTATGGAACTCCATTCCTCCCTCAATCTAAGACATCCAAAAGAAGTCTGACTTCATACAGCACCTCTTCACCCAAGCAAAGTGCAGGTGCACTCAGGTCACGTTACCTGAACACTGCAGCTCTGTCACACACCCCTTTATCCCTATTTCATCCTTCCTTATCTCTTCTTATCATCCCCTATACTTACTGCCTCTCATTGAGCCTACTTCCCACTTCTCCTTGCATCTCTTTCATACTTCTTCTCTTTTCTACTCCTCTACTCTCTGCATACCTCTCACACCTTTTCTCTATCTTCGCCCCATGATATCCTTTCTTGCAACTATTGTTACTTGCCTCTTCTAATGTCTTCATACTTCTCTGTATAATGATATGCTGCTATCCCTGTAGCATACGTCGCCCCAGTCATTATGGCTGCATCTTATGCATAAAACTCTGCTAAGCATAATTACATTTTTCCATCCATGCTATGCCACTGTTAACTGCTTCTTGAACTAAATGTTGTAGTATATTCTTGCACCTGTAAATATGAATATACATTTGTTTTTTAGCATATTCTTGTATCAGTAAATATCATTTGTTCATTTCTTGGGTGATCCTATTCAAGCAGGCTGTGCCTGCAAATTGTCCAGTGAGATCAGTACAATATCCCAGTAAAAAATATAAACAAATAAATAAATACTAACTTGGGGTAATTTGGCCAGGGTCATGGGGACCCTCCCCTTCTCTTTTTAGATAAGTGCCATGGAATCTTTTACATCCTATTTAGGTATCACCAATTTAGGCAGATGGAGCCTCAGTTTAACATCTCATTCAAAGCATGGTACAGTGAAGAGTGCAGCACCCCCTTTATGCTGCACTGCAGTGTTAGTAATGGAAAATTAATCCAAGCACATGAGCTCAAAACAGAACTCACACCTATTTGATCTTTCAGCACCAAAGGCAAGTGTGCTACTAGTTAAGCCACTGACAAACGTAAGTACTCTTCCCCCTTGCAATATGTACAATAGTAAGTTGGAGACCACAGCAGTTCTAGTGTGTTACTCTGTTATACCAGACAATACTGTAAACCTTTCCAGCTAATTACACGCATGCATGTTTTTGGTAGTATTTGTTTTCTCTGCATCTGCATGGCCAGATAGAACTTCTTACTGCACTCTGGCTGACACTTTTCCACCTGTTGCTCATCCATGCAGAACTGACGGAATGTGACTTGATAAAAACACCTGTGTGAACTCAATATGTCAGGAGAATACCTGAGTTCCCTCTGATCTGGCAACATAACAGTTAATTGTATTATAAGCATTACAAGGGTCTCCTCATATAAGTTTTTTTATGTTTTTCTATTTTAGTCAAGTATTTTAGTCAATGTGACCTGGTTACTTCTTTGAATTGTGTATGACAAAATGGCACTCGACTTTATCTTAATTATGGCCATAAATCCATGTTTCCACAAAGCATTCTGTGACTGTACTGTCTGGTCTGTAAAGCTACACCTAGATTATGTATTTTTCTTGACACAAAATATTTATTTATAGTATGTCATTATGTGGAATCCTTCTCAATAAACCTTACTTACGTTTGGAGATGGAGATGGTAATCATGAACACTGGCTAGCTTTCTAGCTAAATAAAAGGATAACTAATTATACTTGAATTGATGGACAGATTAGGAATCTATTGCCACACTGTCAGATAACATTTCAGAATAGGAAGTTACTTTGAAGACTGCTATCGACAGTTAACATTGTGGATAAAGGCTTTATATCTTGAACCCAGGCTTACTAAATTATATCTAGAAATGTTTCCTTGTTGCCAGACTAAATTAACTTCTCAAGAACTTCAAGGAATCCAGGGACATACAGCTGCTCTTCTCATACCAGTATCACAAATTCCATAAATGTTTCCAGTCTTTGAGACAAAAGTGGCATAAGAAAAGATCCTAGATCTCAGTTACTCTGGAATGGCAATGCAAACCATTTCAGGATATAACTGACACCTTTTAGTCAATTTCTCTTATTGCAAAAAAAAGCTATCACAAATAGAGTCTTTTACACTGGTCTGCCTCCTGGTGGGATATGAATACCTACAATAAGCAGTGTATGAAACTAGGAAAAGAGTTCAAGAGTTTTATGAAATGCTGCCTATGTGTTGTAAGTTTGCAATCACTGCAAAGGTGGCATGTGGTCTTCCCTTGGGCCTATAAGTTATTGGGGAGCATCTTTTTTTTAGCTTTGCCATTACATACACCTTGACTGCACCCTTATTATAGTGGTTTAAAGGGAAGCAAATGCCATGTCAGAGAGTTACAGGAATGAGGTTAGCAAGACATATTGCTCGTCTGATTTTTGAATGTATAGAGCAAAGCAATTTTTAGAAGAATGGCTCACACCAGTAAGTAAATAAAGCAAACAACAACCGAGAAATGTCAAAGCACAATAACTGCATGAACTTAAACCTACGGTTCCTTACAGTAGCCTCAGAACCTGCCACTGTCTATAACCACACTGTATCCTTTGCATCCCCCATCTTCCATCCTATTTTCTCTGCTCTAGTTTTGCATAGATTTGTTTGTGCATACACTGTTCAGTGATTACCGGTGAACTTCTTAACTGTCTTCATGTATATACTCTATGTACTTTATAAATCAGCTAAAACGTAAGGAAATTAGAAAGGCGGAAATATTTTACTGTCATTTGGTCCAACTTATTTCTGCAGAAATGAAATTGCTTTACAGTATTGGAAAGGAATAGGTGCATGACTTTGATAATAAAATTAATATAAGAAAAAAAAACAACAAACACTGGAGTGGTCTTAAGGCTAAACTATAATAGCATCTACATAATTAATCAAAATGTGTATGCCTTTGCGATGAAGGTTAGCATTTATCCTAAGCTTATATGTCAACATGAGTCTACATACATGTAAATAATGTTGAATGTTATCCATTTACAATAGCAGTGTTTACCTTGCTTTATTGTACTGGAAGCCAGATCAAGGCTGTAAAAGGTCAATGGACCAGCCCATCCACTCAGTTATCAAATAGAACATAAATAAACGCTTTCACTATTTACCATGTCCAATTAACTATTGATAAGAGAACTCTGCCTCACCTGCAGAGTCTTGAAAGATTTGATATTATGAAACATCCTTCACATACTAAAAACTAATACCACCCTAAAACATTCAAGAGACCTAAACTGCACTGAAAACATAAATAGGACCTGTTGGTGACATAGATATATTTTGCAGAGAACACCTCTTTTATGAAATAGACCCCCTCCTTTAGAGGTAAAGGAGAGTAGCTCTATGACTATTTTTAAGTGTAACCTGGAAGTCTGGATGGGCAATTTGTAGTCCATTCCTGGTCTGGGTCCTCTACCTCTCATTTCTTAGTAAATTGCAGGATCATTGGCTAGGCTACAAATAGTCTACTGAGTCAACAACCTAGCATAAACTTATTAATAACTAACTGTGTTACTCTAGCTATGTTGATGAAATCTGGGACTCTCTACCCACCCCAAATGATAGATCACCAAACCCATCCTCTTCAATTTCTTACTAAAATCATATTTCAAATATACTTGGATCTGTCAATGTGGCTCAACCCCGTCTACACCTCCTCTATTTCTTACAGCCTCCATCTTATTAAAATATCATTTCCCTGTGTCGTCATATAGGACATTTCTTTTTAGATATAGCTACCATAGCCTTAGTTATTTACCTCCGTGTTCCTCTCATTGTACTTTACCTCTTAATTAAACTCCCTTAGTCACAACTCTTTTACAGACCTCATCCCTCAAAAATATACTATATTTAAGGTGATATGCTATACTGTAATGTGATATGGTCTTCTGAATGCTTGCAGAATGTAAAAAAACTCTGCTTCCATTTGCATTGTGTATATCATGTCATTTGTTGATTCACATCTCCATTAATTGCTGCTGTAATATCACCTACTATTGGGCATTATGCTCCTTACCTTATGAACAAGCGTTATACAACGCATTATGTTTTATTTTATCTGTGCATCATTTATTTAAATGTATTCAACTGTACTGTATATTTTTTACGTATATTTGTTGCAATGTGTACTGTGCACTGATTGCTGCTTATCTCCTTAGCTTTCACTGAAAAAGGATTTTTAACCCAGTGAGACGTTCCTGATAAAGAAATGCAAGCAAACAAATAAATAAATACAATTTTAATTTGTATGTACAACAAGCACCAAATATTCACTCAAATAGTTATTTGTTTTACTGTCAAAGAATGAGAATATACAGTGTGGTGATGCAGCTACATTTTTTCATGTTATATTTTGAATTTTCACTCAACAATAAAAAAATATTTAACTAAAATATTTGATTTATTACATTAAGTATGAAATACAACTCACTGTCAGAACTCCCACTCTTCCATGTTTCTCTGTGGTGTTATATTTGTCAGTGTCTTGAAACTTTTTTGGGCCTGTATGCAGCACACCATTGGCGATCACTGATGCTTGTCATGGATCTCGGACACTGGGAGTCATTCCTAACCTTTGAAGGCCTAATTTGATACTTCTTCTCATTGTCTGAGAGGGGATTGAGGTATCCCTTGCCATGGACATAAGGAATGTTCAGCAAACATGCTGCCTTATTGGCAGTCAGGTAGTAGTGTCCTGCTACCCTCCTCTGGCAGTCTACCAAAGCTCAGAATCCTTTCCACTGCCTGTCTGTGGGTGTGATGAACCAGTCACCTGGTAGTACACAAACTACATTAAAGATCCAAAGACATGCCTAGTTTTCTAGGGTATAATAGGAAGAGAAGATGGGAACACATGCTTTGTGAACACCTATTATTCCAAACCACACCCCCCCCCCCCCCCACACACACACACATTAATAAAGGCTGCTGAGCAGAGCTCAATGGCAACCCTAATACCAAACTGTGTACAGCCAAAAACTAGGAATGGTAGACAGGTACTGCCGGTAAGGCAATGTGTTCTATGAACACCTACTGTTACAGATAAGTAGGACTTACACAACCATACTTTGTTCAACAAACACAGTGCCTTACTGGCATTAAGGTAGATTCCCAAAGCTTACCCAATCTGTGAGGAGGAAAAATAAGGGTCCAGAAGCCCCTGGAAAATGGTCCTTGTGAAACTTGCTCTGGATCTAGAAAAGGCATACAGGTTTTAGTGCTTCGTAAAGGTATAGAAAGAAGACCAAGTTGCTGCTTGTGGACTACTTCTAGAGTCCACTCCTTTCCAATGTGCCACTGAAGAGTATTGACTTCTTCAAGGAAATGTGGGAGACACCAAATAAGTTGAAGCATTGCACTGTAGCAAAACAAAGACTAAAGAAAACAACAAAGTACAATACTTAAGCATAATAGAATATCACTGTTTTATAGTACTGTTTGTAAAAGACTGCAACTAAATAAAGCAGTACATCCTATAATGATTCAACTGCCTGAATATGAATTTCAGATTTTATTGGGAATTACATGAATAACCGAAGCAAGGCTGACGCACTAAATATAGAAGTGTGTGTATGTTGTGTCTTTTGGTTTATCCAGGTTAGGGGTCGCCACAGCGGAACTCCGGTCTGCTAATATTTGGTAGTGGATTTTTATGTGCCGAGTTACCAGCCCTGACGCACAACCTTCAGCGAAGGCACGCCCATTCACGCATGCCTCCACACAGAAGACGCTCTAGCTGAGTGTGTATGTATTATGTATTTATATGTATGTACTGTGCATTATATATAGCCATCTATGTATCGCTCACTCGCTCTCTCTCTCTATATATATATATATATATATGTGTGTGTGTGTGTGTGTGTGTCATATACAAAAATATATACATAAGCAGGGGTTGATTGCCTATATCATCAGTACATATGTATTCAGTCCCAGACCACTGACATCTCCTGCTGAAACTCCATTTCAGCGAATCACACCCAATCACAAAAAAGTAACCAACTACACTCCTTTTTTGTGATCTAACTCTATACAAATGCTGACTTTTTAATGATAATCCTGTAGTGCACAGTAAACATGCATCCACCACTACAAGGGCAAACATTGTTCCTGTACAGATAGTATATCTACTAACAAGAGAAGCCTTCTTACAGATTCATTATGTGCAAAGAAATGAACAGTATCTGAATATTTTACCATGCATCTGAAATACAGATTGTCTTGCTGGACATACTCCAAGCAATTGACCATACAGAACCAATTTTTTCATATGAGGGGTTCAGCACCCACACTCCCTTATATATACTTGCTCCATAGTTGCATAGCCACAACCAACGGGAAATACCTACTTTTGTGCTATGATACACTTTGATACCCTGTCTCACTAAAAGAAAAAGAATAAAGAGCCTAAATTGCAGAAAACTATACATACCATCTTAAAGCCTTGTCCCTCTGCTCAGTAGCATGCAGGTTGTAGACCTATTACACATTTGCAAGTCCAATGGCAGAGAGAACACCCACTCAAGGGATCTCAATCTCTTTTGCAATATAAACAGAAAATGTTGGTGGGACAGGTATCTATCACAAAAAATAATGCTTCAGTGGAACCATCTTCACTCCACATAAAGCACAGTGCTTCCCTTACTGTATTCAAAAATAATTTGGACAAATGGATGTGAAACCACAATTCAACCCTGGTTTAGCACCCGTGTACTTCATGCATGGGGGCAACAAGTAAATGTCCTAACTTATCCTTGTTCTGCTCGTCTTATTCTTACACAAAATATAAGAGTTAAAAACTACCCTGGGAATGGAAGGCTAGGCTTCTTAAGATCCTCATAGATCAATAATCATATAAATAACTATGAATGTATAACTGACAGTGTGCGAGTCAACTATAGCACTAATTGACAAACTGTGCAGTCACCATGTAGTGATACCTCTCTTGCAGATCAACACTATAAGCAATTCCTTAAATACAGTGCACAGAAGTAAGCCATAGCAGTAGTAAAATCTCCGGTGCAATAATGGAGCAGCATGTGTGTGTGTGTGTGTGTTTGTGTGTGTGACACACATTTGCATGTCTGAGATTTCACTGCCATATCTCACAACTCTTCCTGAGTGTCAAACTTTTGCTTCACATCTGCTACATTTTGTGACTCAATAGTGGAACATCGATGATTACAGTATGTAAGTAGTGCCAGACATTACATTTAAAAATTTCTTATTCACTGGAAAATACATGTTACAGCAAAAAAATAGTGGCTTAGAGGTATAAAACCCTGACTACAAATCATGAGACCCTAACTCGATTAGTGGTTCAGGCACCTGCTGCTCTTGCTGCTAGTGTGGGCTAGGACAGGACTGATATGGCTTTGCTGGCTCAACTCCTTATGGGGAAGGTGCAGGAATGCATGCCTGGGGTGCATGATTTCATGGCTGAATTCCATATGGAGACAAGAGACCCCACAGGAGTACTAATTAACTGCTTAAAGGAGTCATGGAAGTGAATGCAACATCCTTGCCTTTGCTCAGTGCACACCAAACTTTAGGGTTAGGGCTGCATCTAGTACAAAGAAGAAAAACAGCCTCTGATAGCTGCCTAAATGATAGCCTGTCTCAGTCATCTCTCTGATACTTGGGGAATGAAAGGGTCACTAGACTGAAAGAAGGCAATGGTCAGCAGACAACAGGTAAAACAACTTTTAAAAAATCCAGTTATTCTATCATTTTTTTAACTAAAAAATGCAAGTGTTTAAAAGGAGTTCAGGATTTAGAGTTTTTAATATTTTAATATCCTCCCTCACTCTTGAAGTAAAAGGCTGGTACTGCTACTTATTTTATTTATTATTTTATTTTTTGTTTGCAGTTGGTTTACCAGGATAGTCCATTGGGCCAAAAGAACCCGTTTTCAATGGAGTCCTGGGGGGAAAAGCTCCAAAAACAATTAGCAAGGTTACAATAAGGTATTTAGTTTCAGTTATACAATTACTACGGACTTGGAAATAGAGTAGACTAGTGTACAAATACATACAAATATTACAATCTTGTATAGCTGCAAACAATTTACAATATAAAAACTGAGAAGCTTTTACAACTTAGGGTGGTTACACTGGAGGTATCTTTCATACATTTAGGATGAGTAGCTTAATACAAGCAAGAGAAATGTATATGAGCTGACATAGAACTTTTTCAATATAGAAACAGAGAACCTTTTCCATCTTAGGGTATATTTACACTTAGGTACCTTTAAGTATTCAGAAAAAGCTTAATACAAGCAAGAGCAAGATCTATGAGTTTAGGAGAGTAAGTAGAAATTCCCATTATGAATAGGAGAGGAGAAGTGAAATTCCCAGAATGAGGAGATTATGTTGGGTGGTGCTACTGTTGATTACTGTAATGAATTTTACTTCAAATGCTACTTCTATTCTTGGAAAAAACTTCTGCTGATTAAAACAATAAAACTACAATATCTGGGATAAAGACTATAGTGCCTTCTTTATACAATGCTGCTATCTACTGGTCAACACATAAAGTAACATGACTCAAATATTTAAGAGAAAGGAGTACAGTATGTATGCATGTATGTTTTTTTTTTAACAGCAGCTACACCATGTCTATTAACACACACACCAGTGATAGAGCTAGAACAGTGGCAAGTTTGCTAAAAATCCCAACTGAAAATAATTATTTTACTGAAAATAATAGGAAGAGAAGATGGGAACACATGCTTTGTGAACACCTATTATGCCAAACCAACCCCCCCCCCCCCCCCCACACACACACACATTAATAAAGGCTGCTGGGCAGAGCTCAATGGCAACCCTAATACCAAACTGTGTACATCCAAAAACTAGGAATGGTAGACAGGTACTGCCGGTAAGGCAATGTGTTCTATGAACACCTACTGTTACAGATAAGTAGGACTTACACAACCATACTTTGTTCAACAAACACAGTGCCTTACTGGCATTAAGGTAGTTTCCCAAAGCTTACCCAATCTGTGAGGAGGAAAAATAAGGGTCCAGAAGCCCCTGGAAAATGGTCCTAGTGAAACTTGCTCTGGATCTAGAAAAGGCATACAGGTTTTAGTGCTTCGTAAAGGTATAGAAAGAAGACCAAGTTGCTGCCTGTGGACTACTTCTAGAGTCCACTCCTTTCCAATGTGCCACTGAAGAGTATTGACTTCTTCAAGGAAATGTGGGAGACACCAAATAAGTTGAAGCATTGCACTGTAGCGAAACAAAGACTAAACCAAACAACAAAGTACAATACTTAAGCATAATAGAATATCACTGTTTTATAGTACTGTTTGTAAAAGACTGCAACTAAATAAAGCAGTACATCCTATAATGATTCTACTGCCTGAATATGAATTTCAGATTTTATTGGGAATTACATGAATAACCGAAGCAAGGCTGACGCACTGAATATAGAAGTGTGTGTATGTTGTGTCTTTTGGCTTATCCAGGTTAGGGGTCACCACAGCGGAACTCCGGTCTGCTAATATTTGGTAGTGGATTTTTATGTGCCGAGTTACCAGCCCTGACGCACAACCTTCAGCGAAGGCACGCCCATTCACGCATGCCTCCACACAGAAGACGCTCTAGCTGAGTGTGTATGTATTATGTATTTATATGTATGTACTGTGCATTATATATAGCCATCTATGTATCTCTCTCTCTCTCTCTCTATACATATATATATATATATATATATATATATATATATATATATATATATATGTGTGTGTGTGTAATATACAAAAATGTATACATAAGCAGGGGTTGATTGCCTATATCATCAGTACATATGTATTCAGTCCCAGACCACTGACATCTCCTGCTGAAACTCCATTTCAGCGAATCACACCCAATCACAAAAAAGTAACCAACTACACTCCTTTTTTGTGATCTAAATCTATACAAATGCTGACTTTTTAATGACAATCCTGTAGTGCACAGTAAACATGCATCCACCACTACAAGGGCAAACATTGTTCCTGTACAGATAGTATATCTACTAACAAGAGAAGCCTTCTTACAGATTCATTATGTGCAAAGAAATGAACAGTATCTGAATATTTTACCATGCATCTGAAATACAGATCATCTTGCTGGACATACTCCAAGCAATTGACCATACAGAACCAATTTTTTCATATGAGGGGTTCAGCACCCACACTCCCTTATATATACTTGCTCCATAGTTGCATAGCCACAACCAACGGGAAATACCTACTTTTGTGCTATGATACACTTTGATACCCTGTCTCACTAAAAGAAAAAGAATAAAGAGCCTAAATTGCAGAAAACTATACATACCATCTTAAAGCCTTGTCCCTCTGCTCAGTAGCATGCAGGTTGTAGACCTATTACACATTTGCAAGTCCAATGGCAGAGAGAACACCCACTCAAGGGATCTCAATCTCTTTTGCAATATAAACAGAAAATGTTGGTGGGACAGGTATCTATCACAAAAAATAATGCTTCAGTGGAACCATCTTCACTCCACATAAAGCACAGTGCTTCCCTTACTGTATTCAAAAATAATTTGGACAAATGGATGTGAAACCACAATTCAACCCTGGTTTAGCACCCGTGTACTTCATGCATGGGGGCAACAAGTAAATGTCCTAACTTATCCTTGTTCTGCTCGTCTTATTCTTACACAAAATATAAGAGTTAAAAACTACCCTGGGAATGGAAGGCTAGGCTTCTTAAGATCCTCATAGATCAATAATCATATAAATAACTATGAATGTATAAATGACAGTGTGTGAGTCAACTATAGCACTAATTGACAAACTGTGCAGTCACCATGTAGTGATACCTCTCTTGCAGATCAACACTATAAGCAATTCCTTAAATACAGTGCACAGAAGTAAGCCATAGCAGTAGTAAAATCTCCGGTGCAATAATGGAGCAGCATGTGTGTGTGTGTGTGTGTGTGTTTGTGTGTGTGACACACATTTGCATATCTGAGATTTCACTGCCATATCTCACAACTCTTCCTGAGTGTCAAACATTTGCTTCACATCTGCTATATTTTGTGACTCAATAGTGGAACATCGATGATTACAGTATGTAAGTAGTGCCAGACATTACATTTAAAAATTTCTTATTCACTGGAAAATACATGTTACAGCAAAAAAATAGTGGCTTAGAGGTATAAAACCCTGACTACAAATCATGAGACCCTAACTCGATTAGTGGTTCAGGCACCTGCTGCTCTTGCTGCTAGTGTGGGCTAGGACAGGACTGATATGGCTTTGCTGGCTCAACTCCTTATGGGGAAGGTGCAGGAATGCATGCCTGGGGTGCATGTTTTCATGGCTGAATTCCATATGGAGACAAGAGACCCCACAGGAGTACTAATTAACTGCTTAAAGGAGTCATGGAAGTGAATGCAACATCCTTGCCTTTGCTCAGTGCACACCAAACTTTAGGGTTAGGGCTGCATCTAGTACAAAGAAGAAAAACAGCCTCTGATAGCTGCCTAAATGATAGCCTGTCTCAGTCATCTCTCTGATACTTGGGGAATGAAAGGGTCACTAGACTGAAAGAAGGCAATGGTCAGCAGACAACAGGGTACAAAACTTTAAAAAAATCCAGTTATTCTACCAGTTTTTTAACTAAAAAATGCAAGTGTTTAAAAGGAGTTCAGGATTTAGCTTTTTTAATATTTTAATATCCTCCCTCACTCTTGAAGTAAAAGGCTGGGCCTGCTACTTATTTTATTTATTATTTTATTTTTTGTTTGCAGTTGGTTTACCAGGATAGTCCATTGGGCCAAAAGGACCCGTTTTCAATGGAGTCCTGGGGGGAAAAGCTCCAAAAACAATTAGCAAGGTTACAATAAGGTATTTAGTTTCAGTTATACAATTACTACGGACTTGGAAATAGAGTAGACTAGTGTACAAATACATACAAATATTACAATCTTGTATAGCTGCAAACAATTTAAAATATAAAAACTGAGAAGCTTTTACAACTTGGGGTGGGTTACACTGGAGGTATCTTTCATACATTTAGGATGAGTAGCTTAATACAAGCAAGAGAAATGTATATGAGCTGACATAGAACTTTTTCAATATAGAAACAGAGAACCTTTTCCATCTTAGGGTATATTTACACTTAGGTACCTTTAAGTATTCAGAAAAAGCTTAATACAAGCAAGAGCAAGATCTATGAGTTTAGGAGAGTAAGTAGAAATTCCCATTATGAATAGGAGAGGAGAAGTGGAAATTCCCAGTATGAGGAGATTATGTTGGGTGGTGCTACTGTTGATCGCTGTAATGAATTTTACTTCAAATGCTACTTCTATTCTTGGAAAAACTTCTGCTTATTAAAACAATAAAACTACAATATCTGGGATAAAGACTATAGTGCCTTCTTTATACAATGCTGCTATCTACTGGTCAACACATAAAATAACATGACTCAAATATTTAAGAGAAAGTACAGTATGTATGCATGTATGTTTTTTTTTAACAGCAGCTACACCATGTCTATTAACACACACACCAGTGATAGAGCTTGAACAGTGGCAAGTTTGCTAAGAATCCCAACTGAAAATAATTATTTTACTGAAAATGTGGTTCAAGGAATGGCAGTTCTCCTCTGAATGTTTGCAACAACTTTAAGTTATTATCATAGCTAAGTTGATTTGAAATTGACTGAAACACTTCTTTAAACCACAAATCCATGGAACAGAAATGCTAGGCTAGAATTAGGATAGTCTGTCTTAAAATGTTGCCTTTTTTTACTATCACTAACACCACGGAATGCATTTATAGTTTCTTGCACATGGAAATCGTGATTTATATGCACAACAAATGCAGTAAGTGAAGGCTGCATTAAATATCGTCAAATTAGCTAGAATAAAACTTATGCTTTGGAATATTTCTATCAGAGCAGACACTATCCATTGAGTGGTAGGAACCAAATAAAAACATGGGCAAGGTAAACAACCCTCCACCTCTCATCCCAGTAATGTCTCTCTGTAAGCCCATTTACATGGGAAACCCAGTCAGGAAAAACTCCAAACCTTAAAAGTTTTTATGCAGTACATTCAGATAATAACACAAAACATAAGTGTATGTCACACATGGATTTTAATAAATCAGTGACTATAAAACATTAATCTGAAAACAGAGAGAACAGTATATAGAATGACAGGAAATGGGGGGATGAGTAGAGGAGTTGTGAGGGCTATTTCTTGAAGACAGCATTCGTAGGATGTAAGTTGCTGCACTTAGAATTGGTGAGGGGAGGCAAACAGGTTATAGCAAAGTTTCTCCCACTTATGGGAATGGCTTCCATGCAGGCAATGAAATGAGGGGGCCACTCACATGTCATCAGAAGACAATAACTAAGTCCACTAGGGAGCCTTCTTCCCTTAGGAATGTGATTTGCTGACAGGAAGCAGTTGTTCTACATTGCGTCTTCATATGTTTTCATCGATTCTTATCAGAGAGGGGAGGAGTTGGTACCCTTTGCTCTTGTCAATATGTAAATCTACTATCAAGTTGTCAGGGTGGGTGACTATTGTACTTTGGCTTATGGAGCCCTGGAAGGCTTGGATTGTTAGAATGGCTGCCCTCATCTACAGTACACTGATATGCAAACTGGCCTCTGATTATGAACATATATCTTGTTCAATTTGCCCCTCACCCTGAAGCTTAGATATTATTGGGGACTGTCATTAGAAGGGTAAGAGATTGACCTGCTGCCTATAGTCAGGTTTATAATATGCAACTACTTTCCCTATGTGCTTTGCAGGCTCTAGATATTTGTCTGTGTACACTGGATTTGAAACTGGAGACTACTGAACTCTTAATGTCCACTGAGGTACTCTTATATAAAACCTTGCAAAGGGTATGATGGGAATCATCAACCACAAGGCTCTTTGTGGAAAACTGAGACTGACAATTCTGGAAAACTAGCCATTGAAGAGGAATACTCTTATATGAAGATAAGAGGATGTTACATACAGCTATGTCTAGACTGCAGCCTATGATTTGAACAACTGAAATGGCAACAACTGTGACTGCAGTGTTCACTTTTATTCCTAAAGAATGAAACAGTGTGATCACAGACTCTGAGGCAGTAATAAGTTTCCTTAGTGAGGGTACTGCAAGCTAGTCAGTTAGGGAAAAGTCAAATCTGCAATCACAAACATTCCAAGTGAAAAAAAATAAAGAAAAAGTGTTTTTGCAAGAGGCACCCCCACACCTCCACTGCTAATATATGCCAACTGTGAGGCTACACCATTTCAGGGAATGAAGAAATTTCTGGGACACAGAAACCTCAATCTTTTTTCTTTACTTGCATTATTTTTGCACCCCACTGCCTGATGACAATTAGTTCCCTTCAGTTTTTTGACCCGTTCATTCCTCGTGGGCTGAGAGCTGGTCTCACTGAGATGAGAGACAGTTGTGTGGCCATCATAATAGAAGGCATTAGTGCATTTGTTTATGTATGTAGTCTAACCACACACACTGGTGGTGACATGGGCTCCACATCACTGCAAAAGGACCACCTACGCCTCTGATATGGATGTGTGCCAGCTCCTTGATATGCCTACAAAACGGCTACCATACTGGCTTGTGGGATCCACGCCTGTTCTGGGTGTAGCAGCCTTTGCAACTCACTTGCGGAGTGTCAGATCTACAGAATGGAAGGAACCACCAGAACTCTTCCTCCCAGGTGAATGTGTAGATGTAAGTTGCACATCTCTTGCCTAACCTTCCTCAGCTCTTCCAGCTTCACAAGTCACTAACTTATCTCAGGCTAACTCATTTGCAGTCAAGGCTTTAGCCATCTGTGCCACAGAGCAACCTCAATCTTAAGTGCAAAAAATAGAAGATGGAATTGTAAATTTTATAACAAACTGGTTTACCTATCATATTATAAAATACAAAACAGCTTCTAGAAAGAAAACTAAATAATTATCTTAGAAATGTGAAAAAACTTAAAAAAGTTTAACAAACCAACAAAACAAAAAGGTGAGTCCAACAAACCACAGTAGCCGGTGTAAAATCCAAGATCTTTTTACTATAACTTGTTAGCGCTTTCGTGTAGTAATATACATACACTTCTTCAGACAAGTTGTTATAAACTGTGCTCTGAGTATAAATATTCTCACAAGGTCGCACAATTGTTTAATTAAATTGAATTAAATTGTTTAATCAATTAATTACTTTCAGCCCTAATTAAAACCAGTCGCAGTTTAATTTTTACAATTTTAAAAACAAGTGCAATACTGCAGTGTGCTTGCAACCATGAAACTACTATTCACGATTAAAAACATCATATTGTGTACTACGTTATTAAAATACTTGCGTTCAGGTTTTTTTAAAAAGAGTGATAATATCCATCTAAATAATAAACCTGATATCCCTTTGGTAATTTTATAATTTATGATTCTAGAAATTGATAAATTTCATAGATTTTATAAACTTTACAAACTATACCAACTCTATAAACTCAGCGAGTTACAAAACTAACTTTGATGTTATAAATTTGTGTGTTTATGTTTATATACATTTTCTTAAGGCATCAAAAAACAAATACATAGATGTACATACACAGTGAACATACACATACAACTGTGTATGCATATGCCTAATCAAATTCATTTTCCCCAACCTTTTTATATTTATTTGTGTAATAATTCTAAAATTCTATTTTTCTAATTCAAGTGTCCTAGAACTGTTAGTGTCTTTCTCATTTACATTACTAGTATTTCAAATAACTTCACCTAGCAAGGGCTTTTTGTTTTAATAAACATTTAATGGAGCATGTCTCATTAATCCCTGGGTGAGCATATGCATTTGTTTTAAGTTGCCACAGCAGCTCACATTCTTCTAATTTGAGGTGCCATGGTCCACCTCTGGGATTAATTTTTATTTTCTGTACCACATTAAACAAAAAATTGTGGTTACTGTTTTCTATAGTGTGTTTTGCCAGGGCATTAGACATTGTTCCTCTAGAAATTGCGTACATATGTTCATAAATACGTTGTTTTAGGTGGCGTTCAGTTTTTCCAAGGTAGAACGCAGAACATAATGTACAAGTAGCAAGATATACTACTCCCTGACTAAGACAGTTACACTTGTCACTAATATAATATTTTACTCCACGAATTGAAAAAGTGGTATCTTAGAAATGTGCTGAAACATTCCATGCCATGCAACTGAATTACCATTTGATTCTAAAATAATTACTTGGTGCAAAAGACCATGCTGAGCTTGCAGAAATTCACAGAAAAGTTAGGTGCAGCATCTTGCCATGAGCCCAAATTATTCTGGAGTTGCCATATGAACTGTGAATTCAAACATGTTGTTGTTGTGTCTATCGGCTTTTCCCGATTAGGGGTCACCACAGCGGAACTCCGATTCGCTAATGATTGGTAGTAGATTTTTACATGCCGAGTTGCCAGCCCTAACACACAACCTTCAACGAAGGTACGCCCATCCACGCATGTCTCCACACAGAAGACGCTTTAGCTGAGAATCGAACAGGACAATGTCTTGCTGTGAGGCGACAATGCTACCGCAGCAGCCCCAATTCCAAAATACTTGTGATTATTGTAAGTGACCACTTAATAGCAGGCTCAAAGTAGGTATTCTGGAATATGGTCCCCATAGTAAGCCTGTTTATAGATAACTTACTTCAGTGTAAGGCCTACTAACTACGACAGCAGGTCAGACTTAAACTGAGAGCAACTCTTTTAGAATCTGTCCCAATATTCAGAAACGTGATATTTTCTGAATAGTCAGAATATCTTTTTGCTCATGTGTATGTTTCAAAACAGCATACTGTTTGGTGTGTGCATCCCAAATGACTTAGCACTATCACTTTATTATTTAGCCCTCACTGCTGCACAGTACTTCTTCTGACCGGCTTATAGAAAACATATTTAGTTTACATACCTGCTGTATGATGTCTTGATGAAAAGCACGTGCAGTTGCTTTGTGCCAGACAGTTACTCCTAGCATGGTAATGCTGTGGCAAAGGCTGGCACCAGGAGGATATTGAGCTTGGTGGAGTGGCTGTTGTACTAGGCCAGCTAGCTCGTGGGGCTAGTCCTTTTTTAACCTGGGTTGGAATTTCTCCTGGAAAAGAAAGCAAAACAAAGCAAGAACGTTTTAGTATGAGCTAGATGTGCTTAAGTTATTTACAGTAGCCTTTCAGACAGGGGTTAATTTTTTTTTTTTAATGTTAGAAACTTTATTTAAAAACAATCAATTTGAGACAGTAACACAGATAACATATATTTATCCCTCCCTTTCAAGAGTACAATCTATTGTTAACATTAATTCATCAAAAGCATATAAAAATAATTAAGCATGTTATTATTATATTTATATTATAATATACATATCAGTTTATAGCAGACAAAGTCCTCACAGCTAATCAATTATTAACATTGCGTAAATAATTGTTGGCACTCCCCTAAACCCTATTTCAATACTGGGCTTACTGACACACCCATTACATAACATTTAGTTCTCCTGAAAATTGGATCAAAATAATTTAAAGAGTTTCTGAATATTTTGGATAAAGAGAATGAAAAATAAGTTTCATTTAGATTTGGATAGCCTTGGCTTCATCCAGTTTTTTTCCACTATTACCAAGAAGTATGAGCACTCTTTGGACTTGATATACCAACTTGGTCTAGTGACCACGGGACTTGGTGTCTTCGGGAGATCCCTAGTCTGTTTTTTTTTCTTGCACTTTCAACAATGACTTCACTTGATAGGGAGCTGGTTAATTGTAAGGAGTTAAGAAACATTATTAGTCACATTGTATCACAAACACCAGCTGCTTAGCATGGACAGTGCTAATGAATATGATTTGCTTGTTATTGTATTCAATCATGCAGAACCAGCTGCTTTGGATATCTTTGCATCAGGCTCATGTGTGTCTAAAATCTATAGTTTGTTGTGAACCAAGTTTCAACCGTAAGCCCCAAACAATGTGGAGAGGCGAATGAAAGCTGAAATGCCGTTGGTGAATGACATACTTACTCAAGGACAGACTTAATCTTAATGCATATTCTGTTGAGTACCAGACAGAATGTCATATAAGGAGGCAACTTATCTGTTCACTGAGACTTCTGGTGCAGCTAATAGACTGGCTATGCTTTTCTGAGTGGTCGATGAGCTGTGCAATCCAACCTGCTGAGCCACTCAGAAAACCATTTTTTTCTCATCATTGTGAGGAAGTGGCACAGTGTTTTGCAAATAAAATAGCCAAGAGCAAGGCTTACATCCATCTCCAAAAGTGCAACAGCTGAGAGTGGCAGTGGATCCTTGCTGGAGATGCTTGAATTTTTACGGCAGAGTTTGGTTATGGCAAGGTCATGAGAGTAGCCTCATAGCTGCTCTTACTTACAGCATACTTTTTAAACACCTTTATTGAATTAGCACTTGTGACATAGGCATATTTACATTTATATAAAAGTAATCAAATCATATTAAAAAGTTCACATTTACAAATGTTATACGTCACATATATTTGTTATATATCATACAATTAAAGCTACATTACATAAATTGGTCAATTCCTGCCTTTTATTAATTATTTATTTACTTATTGATTATGTTGTATGATAAAGATATTGATTTGGTCAGTTTTATTCCTGATACTGTGGATGTTATAGAAGGAGCAGGTAATAGGATGCTGTTTATTTTTTTAAATACCTTTACTGAATTATCACTTGTGATTTAGACAAAACTTACATTTATATAAAACTAATCAAACTATATTAACAAGTTCACATTTACAAACATTACAATTCACATCTATTGTTATACATCTTATAATCTATGCAACATTAAATAAATTATTAAATTCCTGCCTTCTCTTAAACCTCATTCCTCCTCCAAAACATTTTCTGTACATATTGGTCCTACAATTTCCATTTTTCTGTGTAATTTACTTCTATCCTTTTCTAAAGATCCCACTTCCTGTTTTTATATCTGTTACAATATTCACTACTTCAAGTTGGTTTAGATTTTGATTTCTATTTTCTAGCATTTTTTTTGGCAGCCACCAGAATTAAATTTAACAAGGCCTTACTATGTTTAGGCAATTCAGATCCTCTATCCCAGCTAAGAAAAGTAATTTCCTTAGTTAACATTCATTTGATCGCTAAGTATTCCTGTGAGAGTCCTCTGAAGGGAATTGTAAAAGTCTGCCAACTCAGTACACTCTGAAAACATATGCTCCTAGGTACTTCCATCTTCCACATCACACTTCCAACATTTACCATCCACATGAAGAAAAATTCTCTGTAGTCTGCTTGGAGTATAAAAGTATCTATGCAAACACTTTCAGGCAAAAATCCTAAATATTCTAGGTTTTGTTGTATATTTGGGAGCCAAATATATGTCCTCCCATTGTTTATTTCTGAATTGCATATCTAATCTCTTTTCCCAATCTTTTCTAACCTCTTCTGAGTGATTCCTATAGTTACTGTGTAATATTTTGTATGTCATACTAATTATCCTTTTATTAACAGCAGCTTCTGTTCTAGATTCAATTAAAAACTGAACCAGTGCAGGTTTTTCATTTAGGATTCCCCTATCCCTTTCTCTGTCTATACTCTGATATCAATCCCTGACAGGAAAGGCAATCACTAGCCTGCAATCCGAATGTCCTCTTGGTGTCTTCCCATTCTGTTAACTTTCCTTCTCTAATTATTTGTTTCCAATACATTGGTCCTTTTGCCAGCTTCTTCCAGCAAATTCCAGCTCCCTTTGTACCCCTAATTGCAGTTATTCCTATCATCAGAATCTCCTTTCTCCATTCCTGTGTTGGCTTAATTCTTAGTTCACTTTCTACTACTTTATGAATATAATATTCTGTATAACTGTTGTTATTCTCTTTAAGGATCAGCATTCAAAACCCCATTCTTCCCTTATTTGTTAAATTACCTTCCTGAGTCATCATCAACCCATAGTACTTTCAACTGTAGTTTTCTGCTTGTTTTATGCATAAGAGTCTTTACTGTGTAGCTCTAAAATATCAATTGAAGTCAAGTAATCCTAAACCTCCTTGTTTTATTGGGAAGATCAGCTTATCCCACTTGACTCTTTTCCTCTTCCCCTCCCAAATAAAATCCTGCAACTCTTTATTAATTACTACTCACTTCTCCCCTGGTTGATAAACATATGCCTGACCTATATATATAAAACTAAAGAGGGACAAAAACATTTTTACTGCTTGTATCTTGCATTTCATATCCAAGGGCAAGAGCTTCCAGTTTCTCAGTTTTTGTATCATCTTCTGTTTAGTCTCTTCCCACATGTCTTTAGCTGCCATAACAGAATCATTTTTAATTCTACTCTTAAATACTTCTTTTATTATGTCTCCATAAATATAGGTATTGCTGAAAGAATTCATGTGTGGGTACATACTTTATAGCTATAGCCTTTGTTTAATCTTCAGTAATTTTATATCCTGAAAAAAATGGAACTGTCTCAGAATCTTCCACAACACGGAGATGTCCTGATTCTTATTCTTATTTCATTATAATTTATAGTGTGTATATGTACACACATATGCGGAATTAAAATATACTCAAAGCACAGAATACTCAATAAAGCAGGCTAACAGAAGCAGTAATATAAGAAGAAATATAAATGATTGCAAATGAGTGCACTAGTCCAAAAGGACAAATTCCATGAAAATGTCATGGTTTTCCAGTGCTCCTACAGTACAGATCCCAGAATTTCCAGGGATTTTCTCAAAAATCTGTATGCCTGATTATTATTTGGAGTGTAACCAAATCTAATGATTTCTTGGCAAATACACAACGGTTTCTGCATATAAAGGTGGCATACCTTCATCTTGCTGCTTTGTGAACCACTTTTGGCTGAATAGCTTATTCCAGGGAAGTAGAAGCACCTGCAGGGTACACATGACTTTAACATGCATTTCTGGATTTGTGTATTATAAAGACTAATAGTGATGGGTGAGAGGCTGGTATAATGGCTAAGGTGTTTAAAGTGCAGGGTTTGATTCTTACATGGCGTAATTGGCTAGGCTTAAAAACGGCCCACAAGAGCAGTTAGCCCAATACTAACCTATGAACTAGTTATGATGCCAGAAGGAAGTCTTCATCTTCAGGTCAGAGAACTGTATAAAAGTGTAGATAATAAAAGAAAACGTATGATTTTACAAAACAGACATAGAAGACATGTTCCACATACCTGTGCTTGTTGCTGCAGGGGCTTGTGATGCATAGCCTCTGGAGTGGACTTCATCAGCTGACAGTGTTCTGTTTCTGATTTCTCTACTTCTGCACTGATCGCCAGCAGCTGTAGTTAATGGCAATGTTGACATTTCACTAAGGGCCATTTGTGGCCTGAGAACGCCATTCCTGCTGTGGGAGTCAGACAGCTGAATGTTGGAAAAGTGCATTAGTTTAGTATCAAGCAATGGAAACAAATCCACAATGTTAGAAGTTAAGCATTTAAGAAAGCAGCCAGGGAATTGTGACTAGATGTTAGTAACTACTGTATAATCCTATCTGCTGTTTTCTAACATGGTATGTCTCAAAATCAAATGTGCCCCATGGCACACTTTTTTATGTATTTTTAATATGCAAAGAAACACAACAGCAGAAATATACAACAACTGATGTTGTTTGGTTAAACAGGTAATGACAAGACTACTGAGTATAACAAGTTAAACATGCAGACAACAGAGGGAAAGTTTAGTCTAGTACAGAAGGAGTTTAGTAATATATACTTCTTATGCCATTTAGTCTTCTGTATTTCTTAATGGACCTCTATGTCCACAATACACAGATTTCCTTCCACACTTCTCTATAATATGGTAACAATTTCCTGAATTTCAAAATGGTGTTGGTTGCCTTCTGTTGATTAAGTATGCAGTCTGACCATTTCTTAATTCAGGTTTTGCATGGATCTCTAATTACAGGTAATATAGTATTTACAT
This sequence comes from Protopterus annectens, assembly GCF_019279795.1. Lineage (NCBI taxonomy): Eukaryota > Metazoa > Chordata > Ceratodontiformes > Protopteridae > Protopterus > Protopterus annectens. The sequence goes on along the minus strand of NC_056741.1, from coordinate 1,979,740,791 downwards.
AGAAGTATTTTCTCTGTTTTTTCCTTTTTAATGTATATAGTCATATTCAGTAGAAAATACAAGTATGACATGCTACAGATGATTTTAATTTGGAATATTGCCTATTATCACTATGTCCCATACTGGAGATATAGCATTACAGTTCTGCCATTACTTTTTGACAACATTGGCAAGTTGATCTTACATTAAGATGGGCTTCCCTGTATCCTTGTGGCAGAACAGTGTAGATCCGGCCTTGTTTGAGCTAGGGATTGCTGGACAGTGATTCATTACGTGCTTTCCTATTGGTAGATTATCTTAAAAATGGTTACTTTTACCTCTATTTCATGTTTGTGCTCAATTAACTGGAGCTGCTCTACGTTTGAGGTCCTATGCCAGAGATCTAGAGCATTTCTGCTTTAATCCAAGGCATCCAAGGCAAAAAAATAAGAAAATAAGTATACTTTATGATTCTTCTGCCCTTTTGAACTGCATTTTATTGAACTGCTGCATTACTTCTGTTTTTTTTTTTTTTTTTTTTACTGTTTTACTGTTTGTGACTGCTTCATTCTCTGTACTTGATTTGCACTGTACTGATACCTAGATAGCACAGACTAGATTCAAACCTGCTGAATCTAGCCTGCTATTGATACACTTGAGCACTAAACCAGCTAACTTAAGAATTGCTCCCCTGCACTCTTGTGGCAGAAGAGTGTGGAACCAACCTTGTCTGAGAGGGGACTGATGAAGGAAGGTTCATTGTGTGCTTTTCTATTAGTAGATTAGCTTAAAAGCATTTAATTTTGCCTGTATTTAAGCCTTGCATTTCTGGGTTACTGTGCATTGCTCAATGGGGTTTAGCGGTGCTCTGTATAGACACAAACCCCTTGAATCACAATTTTTCTCTAGACAGCTCTCAAGCTTCCCAGTTGTACTATGGGCAATCCAGTTGTGCAGTGAGTGGTGTTGCCACACTTGTCATCCATAGCCTTCAGCAGAACAAGCCTCGTTATTAGTCCTAGCACAAAAAGTGGTCAAACTAGCCTACTCCCTTCCCTAATAGTACATATGGTAAAAAAACTGCTATAATGGACGGGCAGTTTCCCATCATTTCTCCGGCTGTCCTGATCAACTTGGGCAGCCTGAGGCAATGTAGTAACTGCCTCTTGTATACCTACATCCACTTACTTCTAAAACAAACAAATACCCTATGTGAGAGATGTTATTGCACTATGAATTTGGAATCAGTTCTCTCAAATAACAACAAACCGGACAACAAACAGGTTATCAACATGCACACTTCACCTCTCACACAAAATAAGGTCACAACACATAAACCCACATACATGGAGGTACTCACTAGAGGCCTAGAAAAGATCTGAGACCTCTCAAATGTAGCCCACTTGCTCACACTGTTATGCAGGTAGAAACCACTACACATAAAACACATACACCAGTGTCTCAGCAAGCAAGTCCGTAAGGCAAACATCTCAAAACCAAATGTTTTGGTCATAGGCGACTCCATAGTGAGACACACCGATGTCCCCATCACCAGCTGGGCAAGGAGAAGGTCACAGTCAGCTGCCTGTAAGGTGCCAGGATCCATCAAATCATGCAATCACTCAAGAAAAAGTACCATTATGACTCTGTCATAGTTCATGTTGGGGTGAATGACTTGAGACATAACTCTCTGGACTACATGAAGAAAGACATTACTGAACTCTCAGATTATATGTTTCAGGCAGACACAACCCTAGCCCTATGCAGCATTCTACCTTCACCAAGGATAATGCCACAATATAAACAAAAAATGATCGACTTAAACAATTGGCTTAGCTTCTGTGTCAGTCCAGGGATGGCCTATTATCTGTCAGAGTGGGATGACATGGTTGATAGGCCATGCTGCATTGTCAGAGGTGGTCTGTACCTGTCTCCTCTAGGCTTTCAGATACTGGCAAAGGCACTTGCCTCCCCCCATAGTGCCTTTTTTAGATGATGCCAAAACAACAAAATTTTCAATGTAACAAAATCCACTCTAGAGAAACTCAAGGTTCTGCTGCTTAATGCTAGGAGTCTAAACATGAAACTGCACTCCCTGGAAGCAATCCTCACCTTAGAAGATGCTGATGTCTGTGCAGTCACTGGGATGTGGTTCAAGGCCACGGACAGCACCCTGGCCATGCAAGGCTACAATGCCTTCCACATGTTCAGACCTCAAAATGAAAGTGAAAGAACCAAAAGTGGAGGTGTAGCCATCTTCATTAAAGCCAAGTATATCACGAGACTGGTCAAACACTACAACTCCCTTGAACTACTCCATGTCCAATTAACTATATGCAAAAGACCCTACCACATCATTGCTAGCTATAGGTTCCTCACCAAGAACGAAGAAAAGCACACTGCCTACCTGGACTTGCTGAAGTCACTCGCCATAAAGCCTGACACCTTAGTCATGGGAGATTTCGACTATCCTTCCATCGACTGGTTGTCATAGATGAGCACAAACATGCTCACCCAAAGGTTCTTGGACTTTGTCAATACAAATGCTCTGCAACAGATAGTCTGCACCCTGACTGCTCAAATGTCCTAGACATAGTACTCACTAACGTGGGGGGTCGCTGCACTCCCCCATGTGTGATGCCTTCCCAAGTAAGGTCAGATCGTAAATCAGTTTCATTTGAAGTAACTATTGGACCTGACACTCCTACAGGAGCAATAAAACTAAACACTTTTCAAAAGCAAAGTACAGCCTACTGAGCAATGGTATAACCATACAAGCACGGACAACAATGACTCCTATGCAGAGGTGTACACAAATGCCCTGTATAAACACTTAAGCAACTGTACCTTACTGAATCAAAACCAGGTCCTGAAAGAATAAGCCACCCTTGTGGACCTCAAGTATAAACAAGTTATATAACAGGAGGAAGAAACTGATGTCCAAGAACAAGAGGGAACTGACCCAGCAGAGGAAGAATCCTCTCCACAGCTTGAATAAGCAAATCAGAAATCTTGTAAATCTAAAAAGGAATGCCCAGCTATGTACCAAACTGGTAGTAGATGGTACACTCATACTATACCACAGGAAATTGCCAGACTGCCAGCTGACAGATTTAGTGAAAACTTCACATCCCTGTCCCCACCAGCCATATCCCAAAGCATACCTGACACCAGTCCTCTGCCTAGTATCTCTAGAGATCAGGTCATATATGTGCTCTCCAAAGCCAAAAACATGGCCTCAATGGGATCAGATAACATTCCAAGTTGCTTAATAAGCAATCTAAAACAGAAACTTGCGGACCCACTTGGCATTCTCTTTAATCATAGCCTGAGAACTGGCTTTGTACCAGCAGAGCGGAGAACAGCAACAGTGATCACTTTGCACAAGGGGGGGGGGGGGCATCAACTGACCCTGGGAACTACAGACCCAGAAATCTAACCAGATTTATCTGCAAGGCCATGGAAAGACTCATCATGGACCTTATCAACAAGGACATAGGCAACCTTCATACTCTAGACCCAACCTAATTTGGCTTTGTTAAGGGTAGATCATGCTTATTAAACTTAGTAGACTTCTTTGAGAAAGTCACCAAAGCCCTGGATAAAAGTAAGACAGTGCATACCACTTATCTTGACTAAGCCAAGGCTTTTCACACAACATCCCACTTGGGTATCATTGAGAAACTCTCCCAGCTGGGAATTAACCCTTATGTAACTAGGTGGGTAGACATTTGGCTTACCAACAGAACACATACTGTCAAAGTTGGTGACTCCATCTCTATCAGTAGACCCGTCACCAGTGGCATACCACAAAGATATATGCTAGGCACTTTACTGTTTGGAATCTATTTCTCGGAAGTCCAGGCTAAAGTAGAAGGCCTTTGGCTTACCAGGTTCACTGATGATTGCAAATTGGGTGCAATCATTGTGTCCTCCAATGATGTTAACATATTACAAGAGGGGCTAAGACAGACAAGTGACTGGTGCCAAAGCCATGGTCTAAAACTAAATGTAAAGAAGTGAATTATTATCCCCTTTGGTAAAGTGGAATTCTTTGCTAATTACAGTATTGACACCCTCCCCCAAGTTCAAACCCAGTAGTGCAAGATCTGGGAACACAGGTAGACAGCAATCTGAACTTCAACCACCAAATTTCCACAGTGGTAAGGAAACGCTTCTACATTGCGCATCTCATAAGTAAGGGCATCAAATACAGGTCTAAGGACATTATAACTCCACTGTACGTGACCCTCATCAGACCATTAATAGAGTACAGTGCTCCCTTTGGCATGTACCTCACCAGACACCTGCAGCAGCTAGCAAGCCCACAGAGGTATCTCACCAAGAAAATACAGGGTCTCCAAAGCCTGACGTATATGGATAGACCAAAATCCCTGTCACTGTACTCTGTATTGCATAGGCTGCTGAGTGGTGACTTGTGCCTGGCCTACAAGGTAGTCTCAGACCCTGCCTTGATGAAAATGCTGCACATCTGCAAGTCAAACGGCACGAGTCACTCACTCCTAACCTAACCTATGACATTAACAGAACATGCTGGAGTGATAGATGCATCTTCCAGAGCTTGACGCTCCTCTAGAATAAACTTCCAGTTCACATGAAGCAGAGCTCATCTCTGACTCTGTTCAAGTGCAACCTGGGTAAATGGATGGGAGATCACAAATTCAACCTGGGGTTGGCACCCATGTCCCTCATGGACAGGGCTAATTGATGTTGATCATAGATTTGCCCTGCGAATTACATCCATCTAACAAGGACAGTCGTGGCAACTCGGGATTAACATCATAGACTTCCTCTGTGAATTACATCCGTCGAACCAAGGACAATTGGGGCAACTCGGAATTAACATGGCTAGGCTTGTAAGGGCTGTAGAGGTGATAGCCTAGTAACTTCCTATGAACCTATATTTCAGCTCCAAAGTAGACTAGTCTGGATGAAGTAATGGTAGTCATTACAGTTATCATATATAGTGCATAGATAAGCTTGGCAAAATAAATTGTACAGTTTATATTTTTTCATATTGTGTTTAGTAGGTTGGAATACTGTTTTTGTACAAAAGGGCATTTCTGTATCTGGAAAATCCCATGTCAATGATGTGATTATTAGTCAGACATTAATGTTGATTCTTGAACTTGGATGTGGTTTAGACTCTACTGTGTGGTATTGTGAACAGTATTCACCCATTCACTGTTATATCATGCAATACTACTGGCAATATTTTAGCAGCTGCTATTTTTCTCATTATGTTTACCCATAAGGTTGCCTTTACGGATACTGAGATTTTGGATAATATATCTGGCAAAACCCTAAAAGCAGCAATGAGATGGCTTTAACACCATAAGATCAATAATTTAACTTAAACAAATGAATCTTGAAGGCCAAAGGTTAGTATAAAATAAGAAGTTATGTACCTATGATAATGTTCCATGTTAGTTGTCTTCTCTCGCCTTCTTTCTTGCTGGATGGGTTCAGAGCCGATCCTCGGCTCCGACTCGGCACTTGCAAAGCTCGAGAGCTAATTTTACCAGCTCGAGGCAACCCTATATCCCATGATGCAAGGTGTGACTACCCCAGATCTCGTTTGGTAGCTATGAAAAAACCCCTGCCAGTAACCTTCTTCCCAGAAAGGAAGAAGAGGAACTAAATGTGGTAAGAAACAAAGCAAATAACCACTAGTGGCTAGTGACACTTCCTACTAGGGGTCCATAGAAAGAATGAACTGTACCCAGCGAAGAGTACAACTTCAAGGTCTGTCCAGGCTAGGGGGAAGGAGGGAGGGACGCAAGAAAGAAGGCGAGAGAAGACAACTAACATGGAACGTTATGGTAGGTACAGAACTTCTTAATGTTAAGTTGTCAAACTCGCCTTCATTCTTGCTGGATGGGACCGCGTCCCTAGCACCTCTGTCCTGGGTGGCTCAATGGAACAGACTCTTGAGAACTGTGGAACCAAACTTAGCCCTGTCCCTGGAGGCCAAGTCCAATTTATAATGAGAGACAAAGGTGTGAGGAGTGGCCCAAGTGGCTGCCGCACAAATGGTGTCAATAGGCAGCCTATCCTGAAATGCTGTGGAAGTGGCTAGGCGCCTGGTAGAATGTGTGTTTGGTTTCGAGGGCAGTTGCTTGCCCCTAAGGAGATAAACATGAGAAATGATAGAAGACAGCCATCTGGATAAGGTCACCTTGGAGACCGGAAGACCCTTCCTGTTTTCTGCATAAGAAAGAAACAGTTGATCAGATTTTCTGAATTGTTTAGTTCTGTCCAAATAATATCTGAGTTGGCGATGGACATCCAAACAATGAAGTTTCTGTTCCGCTCTGTCAGAATAATTAGGGAAAAAAACTGGCAATTCAATAGATTGGTTAATATTCGTCTGGGAAGCAACCTTGGGCAAAAAAGATGGATTAGTTCTTAAAGACACTCTATCTTTGTGGAAAACCAAATATGGAGGACGGACACAGAGAGCGTGAAGTTCAGACACCCTCCTGGCTGAAGTAACAGCAACCAGAAAAATTGTCTTCCAGGAAAGAAATTTCAATGAGCATGAAGCAGCCAGTTCAAAGGGGGGCAGAATCAAGGATGCCAGCATTAAATTTAGGTCCCATTCCGGAGGGGGATCTTTGACTGGGGGTTTTAGCAGAAAGATCCCTCTAAGAAAGGCTTTGCAAAGCTTGTGAGACATTATGTTTTAATCCGCTAAGCCAACATGAAAATTTGAGATCGCTGCCAGTTGAACCTTAACTGTCGAGGAAGAAGAGCCCGATTGAAAAATCTCAGCTAGGAAGTCCAAGACTGACTGCACTGGAGCAGTAAAGGGATCTATGTCTCTGGACTTTGCCCAGAAGGAAAAACACTGCCATTTACTAGCATAAATCCTTCTGGTAGAGGACTTTAGAGAAGCTACTATGATATCTCGCACGGGATTAGAAATCATAGGAAGCCTGGCTAAGGAAGGAAATGGAGCAACCAAGCAGTGAGGTTGAGAGAATGAATGGCCTGGTGCAGATGACCCGAATGGTGGGTCAGAAGATTTGGAATTGGATCCAGATGCCAAGGCTGAACCAAGAGATGACGATGTAGGGACGGAAACCAAATTTTTCGAGGCCAGTAAGGGGCAATGAGAATCAATTTGGCTCTCAAGACGGTAGCTTTCTGAATCACTTGAGGTATCAGCGGGAATGGAGGAAAGGCATAAAGAAGTCCCCGGGGCCAATCCTGGGTTAGAGCGTCTCTGGGGGGATGGCCTGGTAGTGGAAAGAGGGAGAAGAAGTCTGGGCACTTGCTGTTTTGGGGTGTAGCAAAAAGATCGCAGCAAGGGACACCCCACTTCTGAAAAATCTCATCCACTACTGATTGTTTGAGAGACCACTCGTGTGGCATGAGAATAGCTCTGCTCAGTCTGTCCGCTAAGAGGTGGGATTTCCTGGGGATATGCGTTGCTATCAGAAACCGATGAGAGGAGATTGCCCATTGCCAAAGTCTGAGAGCTTCTCGACACAGTGGATAGGACTTGGTCCCGCCCTGTTTGTTGATATACCAGACTACGGACATGTTGTCCGTCTGAACTGCAATAGTCCCTAAAGGAAGAAAGTCGCTGAGGGCTTGCAACGTTAAAAGCACCGCTCTCATCTCTAGGACATTTATGTGCAGATGGTATTCTTTGGGTTGCCAAGTCCCATGGACCATCCTGCCCTGATAATGCCCCCCCCCACCCGATCAGAGAGGCATCCGAAGTGACTGTGGCAACCGGAACTGGGGGAACAAACAGTCAGCCCTGATGGAGTTGTGGAGAAGACATCCACTAGGTTAGGTGACTCTTGCAGGATTGCGTCACAAAGATCTTGTGGCGCATGGGAAGCTGCTGGAATGACCACTGGGTGAACAACATCCACTGCAGAAGACGCATGTTGAAGCGAGCTAAAGGAAGCAGTACGATGGCCGCAGCCATAAGACCTAGCACCTTCAGGACAAATCTGGCCTTGATCTTTTTGCTGAGTAGTATGATCCGAACATACTTTTGGATGTCCAGAATTCTTTGGTTTGTGAGTCTTGCTGACATCCCGACAGTGTCTAATTCTGTGCCTATAAAGGTAATAGATTGGCAAGGAGACAATGAAGATTTTTCGAAGTTTATAGAGATCCCTAACTGGTTGCAGATGTGAAGAGTGTAGTCCCTGGCCTTGAGAAGTTGATGCCTGGTGGTGGCAGAGAGGAGCCAGTCATCTAAATACGGAAACACCTGGAATCCTTGACGTCTCAGGTGAGCCGTGACCACTGCCATGCATTTGGTGAACACTCTGGGGGCTGTAGTGAGGCCAAAGGGCAGGGCTCTGAATTGAAAATGACTGGTCCCCAGCCGAAAGTGGAGAAACCTTCTGGAGCGCCTGTGAATTTTTATATGATAGTACGCATCCTGAAGGTCTATTGAGCACATCCAGTTGTCCTTGCCCAAAAAGGGTAGAATGGACTGAAACGTGACCATCCGGAACCTTGCCTTCTTGACAAACTTGTTTAGTTTGCTGAGGTCTAAAATTGGTCTCCAATCTCCCATCTTTTTGGGGTCCAAAAAGAATCTTGAGTAGATTCCGGATCCTACTTGGTCTGCTGGTACTAGTTGGATGGCTCTTTTTGCTAGGAGCTTTGATACCTCCAGCTTTGCCAATTCCCTTAGACCAGGTGAAACGTCTGGAAGGGATTGATGAGGAACGGGATATCTCTCGAAAGGGATATTGTAACCCTCGGATATGATCGACTGTACCCATTTGTCTTGAGAAAGGGAACGCCAGGCTGTTGGGTACAGTGACAATCTTCCCCCGACTGCCTCCAAGGGTGGACAGTCGGGCAACACCTCAGGGATGCTGGAAGGGTTTATCAGAGAGAGGCTCCCTGCTACCCTGATTCTGCAGACCCCCTCTGCCCCTAGGGCGTCTATTGTTATTACCCCCTCTGCCTCTGGGGGTAAACTGACCACGTGCATCCGGCGTGACTCCCTGAGATTTACGAAACCACATTTCCCCCCCCTTCTGACCTTTGGGATAGGGTCTTGAAGGGGTGGAGAAATGGACTCCTACGGCAGAAAGAGTCTTGCCGTCTTGCTCACACCTGGTCAATGTGTCCTTCACCTGAGGCCCAAACAAAGCCGAACCATCGAAGGGAGTATTAGTGAAGAATGCCTTAAAAGGGTCTGCGAAATTACAAAGCCACATCCAGGACTGACGCCTAAGTGCCACTCCTGTGCTTGCGGCTCTACTCGCCCCATCGGCTGCATAAGAAATGAGCCGCATGGAGGAGTTAGTTATAGAATTTAGGATTCCTAGCTGTGAGGCAATCTTTTCTTGAGCCCCAGCAGCTGACGGATCCTGAACTACGGGGAAAAAACAAACTGCAAACGAATCCAAAAATCACACAAGGAGAGCTGAGAACAAAACACTTTATGACGCAAAGCTTTCGGGAATAACCCTTTCTCAATACTGAATACAAACATGTATTAAGCAACTGCTTTTATACAAGCCAAAAGAACATGTGACTGCAGCCAAAGTCACGTGACATATTCAAAAATACATTTCAGAAAAATAAATTTCAAAGAATATCAAAAAGATATATATACTATATACTATATTTATATAGTTTTAATGTGCAAATTTTTTTGTATTTAAATGTGTGAGGTTTTAATACATATGTGTGTCTATACATGTATATACAATTATATAGGCTTTTTAAGAAACTTTTCATTGAGTATATATGTATGTATATCTTTTGCATTGTTTTTGCAAAAAAATTTTTTTGAAGTTTATATTCATATGCATATTATTCTGAAAAGTATTTTTTAGGAAAGTATTTTTATGAAATATGTATATATATCTTTTTGATATTCTTTGAAATTTATTTTTCTGAAATGTATTTTTGAATATGTCACGTGACTTTGGCTGCAGTCACATGTTCTTTTGGCTTGTATAAAAGCAGTTGCTTAATACATGTTTGTATTCAGTATTGAGAAAGGGTTATTCCCGAAAGCTTTGCGTCATAAAGTGTTTTGTTCTCAGCTCTCCTTGTGTGATTTTTGGATCCTGAACTACCTCACCTAGTTCCTTGAGAATGTCTCTCTGAAGCCGGGTAAAGTGACAGAGACAGTTTAGCGAGCGCATAGCAAAGGTCACTGAAGAAAAAATCCACTTACCGTACCTATCCATGGTCCTAGAGTCCTTGTTAGGAGGATGGACAGGTACAGAAGGATCGGCAAGTTCCTTCTTGGTGGCAGCAGCCACCACCATGGCATCAACAGGGACACCCTTGGTAAGAAACTGTTTGTCTGCGGAGGCCGTGATGAATTTAGAAGGCCTCCTGGGGACTGGTTCCACAGAATCTGGGGCCGCCCACGCCTTTCGAGCCACCACTTGCATGAGCGGGCCGAAAGGCGGAGACACCCAGGAGGTGGAGGGTCGAGATCCAAATGCCTCCAGGTATACCGACTCATCCTCGGAGGGGTTAATGGAAGGCCAGTTCCCCCTCTGCTTCAGGAGTTCCAGGATGTCTGAAAAGGAGACATCCTCAGAGGGGGACCGTGGGGAACGCTCCGACTCATCTAAGTTGGTATCTGATGTCGTAGACTCGGGGGAGTCTGTGTGCTTCCTCTTGCACGTCCTCTTACGCGGGGGTTCTCCGGAAGGATCAGGAGAAACCTCGGAAGAGGAAGTTCTTCCCAATGAGGAAACCTGGGGCGATGGATCTCCGGGTCCGGGAGCAAGAGAATGGCAAGAGACATCAGCAGGCACCGAAGAGGGAGGAGCTAATGGAATTGACCGTTGACTCAGCTCCGGGGCTAGAACACTCCTCATCACCTCAAAGGCTCCCCTCCTAGGGAGGCCAGAAGACTCCCACTCCGAAGAGACAGGAATCCCCGGTCCCACCGAAAGAGAAGGCTCTGAGGCTGATGTCGGTGCCGAGCTCACCAATGCCGAGGCTCCAAGAGGGAGAGCGGGGTCGGACAAGGGTCCGATGCCACTTGCCCCCTCGGAGCCGACAAGGGAAACTCGACGACCGGATCCCTCCATGGAAGGTCTCATGGAGGAAATCGGAGTCGAAGACGACGGAGCCGACAGGGGAAGTATCGGCTCCGGCGCACCAACGGTCAACGTTCCGAGAAGCTCCGGCTCCGAACTCTGAAGGAGAGTCGGAGGAGGAATTTCAGGGGGATGAGGGATAGCGGTCGTCTGCTGAGACGGGCTATGGAGCATCTGGGCCAGTGCCTGTGACTTCAGTAGTCTACTTACCACCCTCTCCAAGTCATGGTCTGACAGCCTGGAAGACCTTGAAGATCGGCTCTGATGGCTCCGCTCCGAAAGTAGAGGAGATCCCGGAGCCGAGCGAATCGACTCCAGGGAAGGGGACCGAGATCTCTTCTTGGAAAGAGCCATCGGAGCCGAAGACCCTTCGGTTCCAGATGGAGCCGACAGCTTATCGGCACCAGTCCTGGTCAAGGAGATGTCGGCTCCAGCCGGAGCCGACATTGACATAGGTGCACGTGTACCGGAGCCAGTCGGCGCCGATACCACCACCTCAGAGGTAGAAAGATCGGCTCCAGCAGGAGCCGATCTCGACTCTGAAGGAGTCGGAGCCACCGCCGAAGGCTTAAGAACCACAGCCTGGGCTTTAGGTGGCTTAGAGGGCTTTGCTGACCCAGTCTTGGTTGGTGAACCCTCTGGCTTCAACAAGCCACGAAGAATTAACTTGTTCCGACGTTCCTGCAGGACTCTCTGGCTGAAGGAATGACAAATAGCACAGGAGTCCTGCAGGTGTAAAGGCCCCATGCAGTACACACAAGAAGTGTGACCGTCTGTCAGAGACATTTTCTGACAGCACGAGTCACACTTCTTGAAGTCTGAGACCTTTACTTCTTTTGACATGGTATGTCAAACACAAAACACAGACACACACCAGTCACACAGTTATCCAATAAAATATAGGGAAAAACTGAAAAACACACACACTCCCTGACAGAAAATTAATGAAAGGAAGGCTTAAGGCCTGAAGGGAGGAAAAACTATTCCTATATAAAGGAAAAAGGGAATATAGGGCGAGATAGTCAGTTATTAGTTAAAACTAACTTTTAAGAAATGAAATCAGGAAAAAAGAAAAATTTTTTTGACTAAACTTTAGTATAAGTACTACAATTTTACCTGAGCTGGTAATAGGAGACCTTTTCGCGAAGCGACAAACGAGATCTGGCGTAGTCACGCCTTGCATCATGGGATATAGGGTTGCCTCGAGCTGGTAAAATTAGCTCTCGAGCTTAGCAAGTGCCGAGTCGGAGCCGAGGATCGGCTCCGAACCCATCCAGCAAGAATGAAGGCGAGTTTGACAACTTAACATTTTGGCTTGTTTGTACTTGGTCATGTTCATCACTTACATTGCCTCATTGGCATTTTAGGTTATCTGCCAAGGTAACCTAGTACTGGTCATCTTTCAAAAACTCAGACTCCCCTCCCTGTCTTGAGAGGGAAGTCTTCAGCTGTTAAAGGAAATGAATGGTCAGGCTTTTCTTGCCATCCAAAGAAGAAAGTCCTCTGACTCTTCACAGGATCCTTTGCAGATTTTTCTGGTTTGCTGCTCAGATAAGCTCCATTTGGAGACCCCCTTGGTCTTATTTCATTATTATATTTATTTTTATATTTCTGTTTTTACGTTTACTTAAAAAATATTTTAATGTTTTATTTCTATCAGTGTTTACAGTAATTCCTGAGGGAATTCCTGCTTGTAGACGTGTTTATTTGTTTTCTTTTTTTTTTTCCATAATAAATTTTTATTGTTAAATATTTTCCATACACAATAGAAATCAAACACATAGTTCACTACTACTACCTTCAAAAATATATACAATATCTACATAAAATGCTTCCATATGAAAATTGACATTATTCCAAGAAAAAGAAAGACCATAGAAATAATTTGAGTCAATACAGATAATACACAAGCTATCCAGCAACGTAATTCAGCCAAAAGTAAAAGATCCAACGACTCAAGAGAATGAAACAGGAACGTTCTTTATTCAGTTAGCGCTTTCACCCAACAAGGGCTTCCTCAGATTGTACAAAAAACCAAGCTAGCACAGTCCATATATAGCCATCCAATAAACCAATAAAACAATTATATAATCAGTTTTAAAAACAATTAAACTATCAATTGTGAAACATTTTCCTTATATAAGGCTAGATATTAAATGTAATGATTCCTGATCTCAGTCTATCTACATGTATATAGGATATATATGTGTATTTAATAATAAATATATGTACTTTACAATAAATATATATAAAAAACATTTAAAACTGTCACACTATACACATTATTTCTATTTCCAATACTAATACATGTCATTCACAATTTGTCCACAAGATGGTACTCTATCACATGGTAAATATTAGATGTTAGAATTTCATATATATCCATAAATATAATACAGGGTATAATAATTGATCTACATTTGTAAAAATATACATATATAAAAATATATATATATAACTAAAATTAAATATTTATATACATTTAAATCTATTGAACTTTACACATTAGATGTTTCAGTTTTCAGCAGATGCTTATGATTCATAGCACTATAACACATAATATATCTTTAGTGTTTTAACAGTTGTAGGATCCTATTTCATAAATACACATTGTTATCTCAAAACATAACTCCTTTAAAATGTATATGTACCTACCAACTAACTGTACTACCTACATAATTATCTATACTACCTACAAAATTATACAAATGGGAGACTTTCACGGGAAAAATTTCATAAATTCTAGTGCTTCAACCCTCTTCCTAGTCTCCTTTTCTTTAAAAATGGATGTAGGCTGACTTTGTCATTGAGACCAGGGGGATGGTCAGCCTTACATCTAATAATCCATTTAGTCTCCATTTCCAGGGTAAGGGTTTCTAAATCCCCACCCCTAGGGGTATAACTAATAGTTTGTATGACAAAGAAACTAAATTTGTGTGTGTTGCCCCTCGCTTTATGATGTTTAGCTAGGGCATTATGCTCATCACCTATCCTCATGCTATAATCATGCTCCCTGATCCTTTCTCTTAACTGTCTGTTTGTTTTACCAATGTAAAACGCTGTGCAGGAGCAGCACTGGGCTAAATAAATGACATTCTCTGTCCTACATGTAGTACCAGTGAAAAAATTAAAAATTCTACCTGAAACCGGTGGTTTAAATGTAGTGTCCGTATTTATAAAACCACACTGGTTACAGTTTTGACAAGGAGTTGTATTAGTAAAATGTGTATTCTGCTCACTTCGAGTCTTATGGCATAAAATTCTTTTCAAATTTAACTTATTTTTGTAACAAAATCTAGGTCTCCCACCAACCAAATTACTAATTTCATTATCTATTCCTAAAACATGCCAATGTTTTTCTACAATAGTTCTAACATCATATATATCACTCGTATAAAATAATGGTAGGCTAACAAATGTATCCCTGTGTTCATTAGGCTAGAGAAATACGGTCTCCCTAGGGGTGGGGATTTAGAAACTCTTACCCTGGAAATGGAGACTAAATGGATTATTAGATGTAAGGCTGACCATCCCCCTGGTCTCAATGACAAAGTCAGCCTACATCCATTTTTAAAGAAAAGGAGACTAGGAAGAGGGTTGAAGCACTAGAATTTATGAAATATTTCCCGTGAAAGTCTCCCATTTGTATAATTTTGTAGGTAGTATAGATAATTATGTAGGTAGTACAGTTAGTTGGTAGGTACATATACATTTTAAAGGAGTTATGTTTTGAGATAACAATGTGTATTTATGAAATAGGATCCTACAACTGTTAAAACACTAAAGATATATTATGTGTTATAGTGCTATGAATCATAAGCATCTGCTGAAAACTGAAACATCTAATGTGTAAAGTTCAATAGTTTTAAATGTATATAAATATTTAATTTTAATTATATATATATATTTTTTATATATGTATATTTTTACAAATGTAGATCAATTATTATACCCTGTATTATATTTATGGATATATATGAAATTCTAACATCTAATATTTACCATGTGATAGAGTACCATCTTGTGGACAAATTGTGAATGACATGTATTAGTATTGGAAATAGAAATAATGTGTATAGTGTGACAGTTTTAAATGTTTTTTATATATATTTATTGTAAAGTACATATATTTATTATTAAATACACATATATATCCTATATACATGTAGATAGACTGAGATCAGGAATCATTACATTTAATATCTAGCCTTATATAAGGAAAATGTTTCACAATTGATAGTTTAATTGTTTTTAAAACTGATTATATAATTGTTTTATTGGTTTATTGGATGGCTATATATGGACTGTGCTAGCTTGGTTTTTTTGTACAGTCTGAGGAAGCCCTTGTTGGGTGAAAGCGCTAACAGAATAAAGAACGTTCCTGTTTCATTCTCTTGAGTCGTTGGATCTTTTACTTTTGGCTGAATTACGTTGCTGGATAGCTTTTAAAACGCTAGCCGAAGCGTTCCTATACCGATTGATTTGCTGCTTCTTATACATTTATTAGGAACGCTGCTCCTCCTGTGGAATACTTTTGTTATTTCATTTCAACAGATAATACACAGTTCAAATACAATATTCCCTCCAAATATATAACCAATACTTAATACATTCACAATAACAGTATTATGCTAGTATATGCTTGTTTTTACGGTTTCTGAGGAAACCTTCAGTATTTCTCGCAGTATGTATGTATGTGTGCTGTTAGACACTAGGGGCTGTCTTATGCAGTCTGAACTGCAAATTAATCGCACCTGTCTTCACTGTCATTGATCTTCTTTATTTTCATCTTTTGACAGGAAACTGCTGCAGAACTTGGATTTTTCAGCATTTATGCATTATTTTCTATATGTATGGCTCTGCTGTTTGTATTTTTAACATCAGATCACAATTTCACAGTGCATGAAGTTGTTTGGCTGCACTATGATGATTTTACTCTCTCTCTCTGACAAGAAAAGTTAGTTTAAATTGCTATTAAACTTTATTTTATGGCAGTTTAATGTGGTTAAGTGTATGAAGCTAATTTTTAACCAGGTTTGGACAGTGGTTGCTTTGGTGTTTGGACCTTGTGTACTGGAAATTCATTAACTTTTGTCAGTTATAAAAAAAATTCTGAACACATTTGAAAGTGCTTTTTGCAACAATAGGATGGTTTGTCAGAGTTTATTTTTGTGGGGGCATACTTATTACTAGAAAATGTAAGTGCTTATTGTGATACATTATCTGGTACTGTCAGTTTATTGTTCTGGCTGGTGCTCTCTCCCCTGACTTGATAGACCTAACTCAGGTACCCCTCTGTCAAATCTGCTTGCATCAAAAAGAAAAAAACAAAATAAAAATATGCCTTAGCTTACAGCTAGTGATTCTGTGGGGTCACTGCTTGGCCTGCAGACTACTTTTGCCCTGTCTTCCTTTAGTTTAGCTTTGCCAGCCACTATAGAATGGGGTTTAGACACATCTTCCTGCGCTGCTCCAGTACCTGGTGCAGATATGGCAGAGCCAAACCCTTCAGGTGCAGGAGTAGTCTGGAGTAAGGGAACTATGCCACACATAATACTTAGTCCCCAGATATTTTACTTAGTAGTGAAGTTCACAAGAAAAAGAAACATAAGCTTCATCGTACGGCTGATAATAGGCTATAGCTGTATATAAGTTTGATGTAGTTTCTTTAGCGAAGAGTGTTCTGCAGAGAGCTATTTATTTTGGTTGTGTTCTCATACATGGCTCTAGTGCTACTTTGGCTAGAGACCTTTCTGTTGTTTTAGAGAATGATAAGGGATCTGATGAGGACAATGCTGACTTCCTAGTCAATCTGATTCTTCAGAAAGTGAACCTGAGCTTAAGTCCAACAAAGTGTTTACTTTTTGACCAGATGATTGCTAGATTTAGCAATGTTTTTTGCTTCAGGAACTACTCCAGAGCTAGGCAGGGTATATGACCTTACAGAAGATGAGCTGCCCAGTTTTCTGGCTATCCTTGGAAGATGTTTACAGAGTTGTCTACAGGGCACCATTATTTATTCCAGCAGTCCATAAAAAGGCTTAGGGAAAATATAGAGTCTCTGCAGATATAACAGGTCATTTTTTCTTATTTGACTACTGACCCAGCTAGAGTCTCCACAGCTGCCTGCTCAGATAAATAGTCCTTGGATTCATCTAATCCAATGCCCTCTAATAAAGACCGAAAATGGGTTAGATCTTCAGAGTAAAAGGATGTCTCTTTCTAGTAATCTTGTTTATACAGTTGCCTACGGGACACCAGTATCTATTCCAGCAGTCCATAAGAGAGCACCCCAGCACTGCCAGGTTACAATTCATATCATACCTTCCGGCCTCAGTTACGGGATCGCAGTACAAAGGGCGGAGGTGTATCCATATTCATCAAGGATACCCATATCTCCAGGTTAGTAGCGCAGCATGATGCCCCAGAGATCATCCATGTGCAACTTTCAGCAGGCAAAACCACATTTCAAGTTGTAGCCGGTTATAGATCGCCCAACATATCCCAAGATGCTCACTCTGCATTCCTTGAGACATTGGAAAATATAAAGGTTCTACCCAACACCATAATCTTGGGTGATTTCAACTACCCGGGTATAGACTGGGCGAACTAGCAATGTTCCAACTCCTATGCTCAGCGATTCATAGAATTTATAAATTCAAATGCCCTTGAACAACTAGTATGTTCCCCCACTAGAGGGGACAACATATTGGATTTAATCATCACAAATATGGGTGCCCATTGTACCACACCCGTTATCACCCCCTCCTTGGTCAGATCCGACCACAAACTGATAACCCTGGACATCCTCACTCCTTCACCTCCCCCAATCAAAGAAACCATAGTCAAAAACCTTTCAAAGCAAACTTCAAACTACTTGCGTCAGAAATGGAAAGCTTCACTATTCCCTTGCAGAAGGATAATGATATCCAGGATGCGGAATCCTACACCAAGGCACTCTATATGCATCTTCAGGATTGCATGGACCATACTATCCCAAATAAAACCAAGACTCCTTCCTCAAGCAAGAAGAAACCAGTCTGGTGGACCCCGGCCATAAGCAAACTTTACAATAAAAGGAGGAGACTTATACAAAAAAAGGCCAAACCTCAAGTAGAAAAATCATCCCTGATCAGCATTAGTAAGAAATTGAGGGCCCTCATCAAGTCAACTAAAGCTAATTTTGAAAAGAAAGTTGCCAAGGATGCCAAGGATAACCATAAGGCCTTCTATGGCTATGTCAAAAACTTAAATGGCAACACTCAGGTCTGTTCTGAGCTAGTACAAAATGGAACAAAATACACTGACCCTTCTGACATTGCCAACATCTTGGCTGACAGGTTCAGTGAAAATCCCCCACCACCTACAGGGCCTATTACCATTCTAGGGGATTGTGTAAGTCCAATTATTACTGATACGTTGGTTAACAAGTCTCTATCTAAAGCTAAAAACACTGCCTCCATGGGACCAGATGGTGTCCCAGGTGGTGTCATACGCGAGCTCCAAAAGGAATTAACCCCGCATCTTAATACCCTGTTCAGTCTCAGCCTCTCCACAGGATATGTGCCCATAGAATGGCGCACGGCAATGGTGGTCCCACTACACAAGGGTGGGGCCACAACTGACCCTGGGAACTACCGACCAATAAGCCTGACCAGTCTGATCTGTAAGGCTATGGATTGAATCATTATGGAACTCATAAATGGAGAGATTGGGAACCTCCAGTCGCTGGACCCCACACAGTTCAGCTTTGTCAAGGGCAGATCATGCCTCCTGAACCTGGTGGATTTCTTTGAGACAGTTACTCAGGCTATAGATAAGGGAAAGGAGGTACACACGGCTTACCTTGACCTTGCTAAAGCATATGACACCATTCCTCATTCAGGTATTATTGATAAGCTCACCAGCCTGGGCATAAACCCTTACGTCACAAGATGGATAGAAAACTGGCTCTCAGACAGATCCCATAAAGTAAGAGTAGCGGGATCTATGTCCGAATCCAGTCCAGTAACAAGTGGTGTGCCTCAGGGCTCTGTCCTGGGGCCCCTCCTGATTGGCATATACTTCTCAGAAGTACAGGCAAGCACGGAAGGGCTGTGGCTGACTAAGTTTGCAGACGACTGCAAACTGGGTGCTATAATAGAGTCTCCGGCTGACATGAAGATCCTCCAGAAGGGCCTAAATGAGACTGATGCATGGTGTCAAAGCCATGGTCTCAAGCTAAATGCAAAAAAATGCGTAGTAATCCCCTTTGGAAAAAAAAGAGTACCCGCAAACTACAACATAGGAGGTAATCCCCTGAAATCTGAAGAAGAAATAAGGGATCTAGGGACCCAAGTAGATAGTCAGCTTTCCTTTGATAACCATGTTGCCAAAGTGGTTAGAAAATCCTTCTATGTGACCCATCTGATCACGAAAGGGTTCGCATCAAGATCTAAGGATTTAATGGTGCCCCTCTACTCTTCCCTCATCAGACCCATTATTGAGTACAATGCACCAATTGGAATGTACCTGGCTAGACATCTCCAGCAGCTGCAGAGACCACAAAGGTACCTAACCAAGAGGCTTACTGGCCTCAAACAGTTGCCCTATGCAGCATGATTGAAAAAGCTAAGACTGTTCTCTGTTGCATACTGCTTTCACAGAGGCGATCTCTGTCTAACGTACAGAGCCATGTCCAACCCAGAATTGTTGAACATGCTCCATCTTAGCAAAACCAAATCTACTCGAGATACACGCTCTAGGGATATAAACCTCAACACAACAATGAATAGAACATGCTGGAGGGATAGATTCCCTTCGCAGAGACTTCCCTTACTATGGAACAGGTTCCCGATCTACATAAGACAGAGCCCCTCACTATCACTCTTCAAGAGGAACCTTGATGAGTGGATGGGTAACAGAAAGTTCACACCGGGGATCACACCAACAGCACTACTAGATAGGGGCCAAGGGTACTAGCTGCTAGTACAAGGGTCTAGGGAACTACTAAAGGGGTGGTGAATACCGCACAACGTGGCTGGGCTAATATATATGCCTTCGGGCAGATAGCCCACTACCAACCTATAAAAAGGCTCAGAGAGAATACAGGATCTCCTTGGATATGACAGGTCTTTTTCTCATTTGACTATTGACCCAGCTGCGGTCTCCACAGCTGCCTGCTCAGATAAATAGTCCTTGGATTTACCTAATCCAATGCCCCCTGATAAAGTGGGAAAATGGTTAGATCTTCAGGGTAAAAGGATGTCTTTTTCTAGTAATCTAACCTTTAGAGTGTTAAATTATCAAGACTGTATCTGGAAATTTAATTTACAGTGTGCATACAGTTTTGGATGACTTTGATACACCCTTACTTACACAGCAAAAGTCTTATAGGAATGAAATTCATAATGCAAGTTCTGTGCTTATAATTACATAGGGTTGTGATATTTTCAAATGCCCAAAGTGGGACATTTTTGGTACAAACATCAGATTTGCAGGGCAAAACATACCCACCGCCAGTACAAAGGACAGAACTTCAATTTTCGCCTAAATAAAAGCTTATTCTTGTAGCATTTTAGTCGATTATTCTGTTTCTTATAACATTTAGGTGTTTCAGATACAGAATAACTTTTATGCAACTATTACATAAATATAGGAAATATGTTTGCCCTAAAATCTCAGGACATTTGTGCCATTTTTTCGATTTCTTTGCAGGACACAACTGCCCAAAGAGGGACTGTCCCTTGCAAAGTAGGATAGGTGGTAACCCTATAATTGTATTGCTCTTATGCTATGTACCTAGTGTGAATTTTCCTTTGAGTGTTCAACTTATAGTATTGTAATCTATGACTGCTTTCTCCTATGTTTTTCTATGTTTTGCTATAATTATGAATTTAAATGTCTGTATTCTGAACATGCTATGAATTGTATGGAACTTGGGGCTTTTCCCCCTGGGCCTGCACTGAAAATGGGTTACCAACCAGTCAGACTACCCCAGTAAATAAATATAAAATAAAGAAATAAATAACTGGAATAAAACTGTTTCTAATTTGCCTGAGATTTAAAAACATGCACTAAGCGGTAAACTTGAATACGCAGATACAGTCTCAAGGAATGCTGTTTCTTCTGTTGTATTAAGATGGTACATTTGCTTAGGTAATCAGAGCTTCTTTAATGATTTAAAAGCTGAAATTTTTGATGCACCTTTAAGTTCTGAACTGGTGTTTGGGTTCTTTGTTACACAGATTCTCAAACTGTGGGTTGGTAGTGGCAGATTAATGCATGTGGTATCTGAGATGTTTCATGTACCCATATTCTTGCCAAACAAGGCGTCTTCCTTCAAGAATCCGAACAAATGGAAATCCCAGGCAAACAAAAGTCAGGGATCCAAAAGGAAATGACAGGAGGATAATTTTTTAAAACCAAACAAGAGGGGTTCCTTTCTGAAAATGAATCAACCCCATGCAAAGGAATGACTATGCTGAGTCACAGAGCATTCCTACCTTCCCTCCTGCCCTTCCTTTTCTTTCTTCTCCCCCCAGGCTTGTCTCTCAGTCCTGCAGCCTGGCCACAAGTAGTCTCAGACAAATGTGCTCTGAGAATAATTCAGAGAGGATACACTTGGCAGTGGATATAAAATCCTCCCCCTTCCAGGGGAATTCCCCTCACCCACCAGACCAGATAAAACTGTTTAATCCAGTCACATGGCAGAAGCAGGGTTCATAGAATCAGTGCCTAGGATACACAAAGGTAAACGACTTTACTCCAGAATCTTTTTGGTACCAAAAAAGGAGCACTCCTGGAGACCCATCCTAGATTTGTCCTTTCTGAACATCTGTGTAAACATTCACAAATTCAAAATGCTCACCTTACATTCAGTCCTAGCATTACTTCCAGACCACTGTTTCATGGAGACTTCAGAACTCAGGTACACTGATCACCATATCCCTATTGCTCCCAGTTTCAGGAAATGCATTACCCTTTGGGTTATCTACTACATATCATGTGTTTCCAAAGTTCCTGGCCCCAGTGGTTGCACATTGCAAAACCGTAGGCATCCACATTTTAACTTATTTTCACAGCTTGTTGACTTATGCTGATTCTGTATCCAGGTGCTTGGAGTCCTTAGACAAGATTGCATCCCTCCTTTCCCAAATGGGCTTCAAATTGAACCTTCAAATGTCCTTCCTCACACTCTTTTAACAAATTGTTTTCTTGGGGTGTTTGAAAGGCACAGTAAAATGGATGACCATCCTGCCAGAAGACAAAGTTCTGACTTATCAGGGCATAGTCTTGGATTTCTCTCTACTAGATGTATCGTCAGCAAGAGAGCTCCTTAAAATTCTAGGCCTCATGACATCAGTGATCCTCATAATACCACTAACCAGACTATACATGAGAAAAAGTCCATGATACTTAAAAAATTGTTGGATCCAGCACCTTCATCCCTTAGATTTCCAGGTACTGGTTCTGGGATTTGTGAAACAGGAACTGTGTTGGTGTTGGGAACAACTGTCTCTAAATCCAGGAATCCTTTATCTCTTCAGACCCCAGTCCAATCTGGTCAGCAGGACTCTTCAGATTTTATATGGGGAGCAGTGTCCATGGGAGTTCAAGTGTAAGGCTTCTGGGGTCCTCAGGACATGACAAAGCACATAAACATAAAAGAGATGTTGGTAGTGATTCATGCCTTAAAAAGTTCTTCACAACTTATGGACTCTGGTTCCTCTCCTAGTGGTCACAGACAACACTACCATAATGTGGTACCTGAACAAGCAAGGGGGTACAAGGTCATACTGTCTTTGCCAGTTTGGAATGATGGCCTGGGAGCTCGCTGAACAACATTTTCTGACTCTTCAGGCCTCATATATTCCATCAGAGCAAAACACAGTGGCAGAAAGACTAAGCTGATCCTGGAAGACCCTCATGAGTGGAAGCTCCATGTAGAGGTCTTCCAGGACTTGATCCAGATGTAGGGAGCACTTCAAGTAGATATGTTTGCCCCCTTTCAAAACAGACAACTGAAAAAATTCTGTTCAAAACATCCTTGCAGCCACACGTGGAAGACAAGACAATCTAGCATTACTATGGTCAGAAATGTTCCTGTATGCATTTCCTTGCAATGATCACCAAGGTACTTCTAAAGATTCAGAAAGAACTACCAAAGATCACTGTGGTAACCCACTTTTGGGCTAAAGTTGGTCCTCCCTTTTAATGGAATTGGCCAAGGGTAATTACCACAAGATTCCTCACAGACTGGATCTGCTCTCACAGCATCAGGGGTGAATGGTACATGGCTCCATATTGAAATGTTGGCACTCCAAATGCAGAGTGCTGACAAGCTGAAAAAAAGACTGAAAACACAGAAGAAGAGTGAATTTTGAAAATCACTCTTCTCCTTTAAACTTCTTTTTGCAGGGTGGGGGTGGCAAACCTGGTCGTCAGTTCATACCTTCACAAAGCACTCAAAACTGGATTCCTTTTCAAGGTCCAGAGCAAGCGTTGCTAGGATTATTCTCTATGGACTTCTGGATCCTTGTCCTCCCACCTCCCAGGTAGGGGTAAGCTTTGGAAATCTAGGCAGAATGCCACTGAGGCAGTGTTAATGATGAGCACAGTACAAGCTGCATAAGTACTTCTTACCTGTAACAGTAGATGCTAGAATTTCTCACCGTCTTTGTGGCAGCAAAAACACACCATCCCCCAGATTGTGTACAGCTGAGGAAGGTTTCAACCTGTTTGATTCCGTTGTTGTTGGATTTGATTTTATATTTTACTGTGACTGGCTGAGAATTTACTCATGCTAGATTTTTTTTTTTAATTCAGGTACTTTACTGTCCTTCTTTGTGGAAGTGAAAAAGCCTGAATGCTCATTTCATGTCACAGCTGAAGACTTCCCTCTCAGGATATGCTCAGCCAATCATCTGTCACAGGAAAGGGGGGGGGGTCTGAGCTTTTAAAAGCTGGCCAGTACTGGGTTACCTTGGCAGTTAACCCAAAATGCCATTGAGAAAGTCAGGAATTTGAACATCTACTGTTACAGGCAAGTAGAACTTACGCAACTGTACTTTCGTTATCACGTATTCCCTTTCTATTCCACATTCTATGACCTTTTTCCTGGAATTATAAGGAAGTTTTATAACTATTTCAGTGCTCTTGTTAATTTGTGCATATGACTGATGGTGTACAGTAAGCCTTTAGGGTTAACACCTTTTACTTTTCAAAACAAGGGAAGAACTTTGGCTCAAAAAGTGGTCCAGTGGAAGTCTAGTGTGGAATGGCAAACTGTTACTAGAACTTCACAAAATGAAACTGACTCATCTAAGAGTATCATGTCTGGAACTTTTTTATTTGCTTTTTTTGACCACATGATATATCCCGTCTCATAAAGGGGCTAGCTATCTCCAAAGGCATGTGTATTCTACCTTGGTTTTCAGCATATGAGAATATCAGGCACACGTGTCAAGAGTTAGGCATTCTGGGCTGTTATCCGGCAGTCATTCTGATGCTTCCGTTCCCCCTATTGGCCAACAAGCATGATGTATATCTGCTCTACTGGGATCCTATATGTATGAATGTTCACACACATACTTTCTATGTTTAGCTACACAGAAATAACCATGACAATCTCACACCATCATGTCATGCCTTCTTGCAGGGAGCATATACCTTTGGACCGGACCCACAGGTGTTGCACTTAAAGTGGGACACATTATATATGTATATAAGTAAGGATGTGTGGGAGATACTGAGGGTTTGTAGCCTGCAAAAACAATATGTTTAGGTATTAATTTGCAATCATTTGTGTGAAAAAAGATCCTAAGGGAAGCACTGAAAAACTATGAGGACAGGGGAATCACTGTCTGGTACATGTAAATACATTATTTCAGATATGGTCCATTAATTTATAGCTGTAAAATTTCCAAAAGAGCATCTAGAATCATGAGAAGAAAGGGGTACATACCCCTTTCAGAAGCCTTACAGACAACATGGACTAGCAGGACATTATCCCCTTTAGTATGGGGAGCAGGGACAGAACCGTTTCTTGAGTGGCATGGTTATCAGGGTTTACTATCATAAATTCGAAAGTAAAAATAAATAATGTCTTTATTTTCGAATTTATGTATCGAAAATGAACATTTTCGAATAATAGTAAACTCGAAAACAAGGGTGTATTGTCGAAAATGTCGCTTGCGACATTTACGGCGATACACAGCACGCCCACCCTTCCCATAATCACCTACCTACCTAACCGAACACACAGTTATGCAGGGGGGCTGTGCCCCCCTGCACCCCCCCTGTGGGGGGCTGTGCCCCACACCCCCTAACTTAATATTCCAACTCCGAGATCGCACTACAGTGAGGAAAGGGATGCATTTCCCTAACCGCACTGTACCGCGATCCCCTCCCATGACCGAAAGTTAGAATTGTGAATGCACAGTTCATTCGCAATGCAAACCTTCACTCATGTCACCTGCCGTAATATGAAGTATTCGAACATCTGATGTTCGAATACTTCATAGCCGTGCAAATGCACGTCGACATAATGATAGCAAACCGGTTATCAGAAGTTAGCTTGCTAGATGTAACACTATGCTGGTAGGGCAAACTTGTCTGCTATTATTGTTAAACATTTGCACAATATATGGTAGCTAAAACTTTTACATAAATCATGACAACAGAGATTAGGTCTTCATTCTCTTTCCATTAAGTGGCAGAATTTGCTTTGTGAATTAGTATTTTTCAGACTGGTTTAGATGAAATTACATTTCAGAAAAAAATTATTTAGTATGGAGACAAATGTTTTGTAGAAGCTAGCAAAGCTCCTGTCTCACCCAGGAGTTTTAGCTGGCTCTTGTTTTTTTGGCTTTGTAGAGTTCATCTTGTGAGATTGGAATCATTAAGAATTTCTTTTTACTTATTTGAGAGTGTGGAACCTCCCCTGGAGATTACTTATATATTTATTTCCTTTTTTCTTCTCACCACAGCTGAACCGTTAGTTGCCACTGGCTCCTCTTCCATTCACTGGGTCTACTGGACTAGCCTTAGCTTCACCCCAGCCTTGACCTGACCCATATTTAAAGCCAGTGAGAAAACTGGGGATGCTGGTGCAGTATCATACTGCTGCTGGTGAGTGTACCCTAACTCCTGCCACCCCATGGCAGACTTGTGAGTTCTGAAATCACTGCCTTTGGGAGGTGTATGTGTGCTTCCATACATGTGCAACCTCTTGACTAAGTGGCACACTGTTTATACAGCATAGAACTCACCAATCTCATAACACTGTTTGCAGTGAGTCTAGGCTGCCTCGCTTCCCCGGGATGGGTGAGCTGATATCAGCTACTCAATCCTACCCTCCCCCCTGTGGCAAAGGGTGCGTTGTAAGCAATGACTGATCTGATGAGAGCTGAGTACAACAGAACAGTGACCTCCTTGGACCTGGATGGCATGGCATTACTTATAAGTTGTCCAACATAGAATGATTTTCTCACCCTGGTAGACATATGATGGTCAAAGGTCAGATAACGGTCAACATGCGTTCTCAGATCCCTTACCACTGGGTCTACTTTTAGGTGTGTATTATCAATGTGGTAATTTCCATGGGTAGCTGTCTTTTCAAATAGTCACAGAGTCAGAAATTTCTTATGCCTAGGTGTTGATTGTGGGATGCTTATTGAACTGCGTAAGTGCTTTCTTAGTTTTGGGGGAGGCTTAGTTTATTGTCGCATGATACATGATAACACACATTAAGCAGGTAGCAGTACTTCCACATTGTAGCAACAAACTTCCTCAACTATTTTTTTCCTCCTCATCACATTACTGTTTAGTAATTTTTATGTTGCCTTGCATTTGTGCTCAGGTACAACATGTTGCTTCAGAATAAACATAAGCTGTGGCAGGACAGTATATTAAAGAATGAAAAAAACTATATGATTTACCAAAAAAAAAAAAAAAAAACAAAAAACACAAAAACATGTAGGTTGACACTTCACTACCATACCTCTCAACTCTGCATGCCAGCTCGAAATCTGTTATTCTAACAGTTTTCTAAATTTTGAAGAGCAATATTTAAAATCTTTCCCTATTTTTGTATCTTTCTCCCTGCATCATTTTAGGCTTTCTCTAGATTTTTCTTGCTAAGAGATTTGCAAGTATGTTCACTATGCATGCGACAAGAAACAGCCTCAGCACATGCAACTATTAATTAAAAAAAGTAAAACATTATTTTTTGCAAGGGGGGGCTCCCCTACACCTCTTGCTAATTATGTACACTAGCATGAAGATCACACAGTCCCCAGGGAAAGGGAATATTCCTCCATCTGGGGACTGTCAATCTCGCACACCTGTCGATTAACTGCCTAGATGACCATATGCAGTCGACTAGACTGCTGTTGACATTACACACTCCATATTTTCAGTATATATATATATATATATATATATATATATATATATATATATATAATATGGTTGTGTCTGTGTGTGTGTGTGTGTTTGTAAGAGGGGATCTGGACACTGTAAGATCATGGAATCAGGCTCCATAGCCTAGAAGAGTGGAGCCATGACCATAACTCATATAATCAGGGTCCATTTATTAGCCCAGGCACTAAGGCAGAGAGAGTAAATATAGGGCTTACTTGCTCACCTCTTCTAGGGATGGGGGTGGTGGGGGAATGCATGCCCCTGTGATGAGCATCCAAACAATAATCTTTCTATGGAGACCAGATTCCTGAACAACAGGGGCATGGCAGGTTGTGGGTGTGTCACCCATGGAAGCTAGTAACTTCACCTTTTTATAAAAACATGGCATACCCACCCCTTAGGCATTTGCAGGAAATGCACAGGAGAACTAGTAAGTTTAGGGGGAAAACACTAATGCTTGTGATGGCATAATGAGATTATAGCAACAACATAATGAGATTACAGCAGCTGCATAATGAGAATACAGCAGCAACATAATGAGATTACAGCAGCTGCATAATGAGATTACAGCAGCAACATAATGAGATTACAGCAGCTGCATAATGAGATTACAGCAGCAACATAATGAGATTACAGCAGCTGCATAATGAGATTACAGCGGCAACATAATGAGATTACAGCAGTAACATAATGAGATTACAGCAGCTGCATAATGAGATTACAGCAGCAACATAATGAGATTACAGCAGCTGCATAATGAGATTACAGCAGCAACATAATGAGATTACAGCAGCTGCATAATGAGATTACAGCAGCAACATAATGAGATTACAGCAGCTGCATAATGAGATTACAGCAGCTGCATAATGAGATTACAGCAGCAACATAATGAGATTACAGCAGCTGCATAATGAGATTACAGCAGCAACATAATGAGATTACAGCAGCAACATAATGAGATTACAGCAGTAACATAATGAGATTACAGCAGCTGCATAATGAGATTACATCAGCAACATAATGAGATTACAGCAGCTGCATGATGAGATTACAGCAGCTGCATGATGAGATTACAGCAGCAGCAACAGATCTAATGGTCAAAAAGCCCAGCTCTGGTTGCATAGAGGGATAAAGAGCAGATGATGTCCCAGGTGATACAGTTTTGATTAGAAGCCTTGGCACTGATGACTTTGGCAAGATAGGATGGGCGTGTCCATTCCATGGGAAATGGTGGGTAGGAGTTGGCTGTGTACTTGCACAATCCCTCAGAGGAAGGGCAGTGCTGGTAGTATCCTTCAGCATGAGTGTGCAGAAGGATGCACTTGCAGGAAGAAGACATTGTGGGTCTCTAATGCGCTGCAGTTCACACATCTATTCTGGGATGGGATAGGATTAAGCCATCCAAAAAAAAAAATCTTCACTCTGATGCCAGCAAGGTGCTTCACCCTCATGGCTGCCTGAATGACAGCTTCCTCCAGACAACTTATACTTAGGCTGGATGAAACTCCTGGTAAGTAATGGATGGGATGTGTTTGACTGGGTGTGTGTGTGTGCGGCTTAATGGTTAGCAGGTACAGGGATAGAAATCACACAGGAAAAAATCCCTTAGTCATTTGCTGCTTAGCTCAGAAATAAGAAAAAAAAAAGATAGGAGAATGAGTTCATGATGAGTAGTGAAATTTACTTCCTTAATATTACAGTTGCAAATGTATGTGATGTGATTGATGTAAATGATGTGTCTCAGGGTATAGGCCTCCATATATTCCATTTATCCTCTTTATTGCTGTTTTTTTGTTTTTAAGTCTGTCCTGTTTTCCATTTATTTCAGTTGGATATGCAATCATGTTGTCTACAAAAGCTGAGTACTGTATAAGGCTTTACATGATCTCCACAGACTTTTATGAATGTAGTGTGTATCTACAGCTACTTCAGCTGCAGCAGCCAGGTATTTACCTTTATTTGACAGTCCTAAAACTGTTTCAGCCATGTACTAAGTTGCACACCTCACTATTCTTCTGCCTGATGCCTTTGCACTGTCAGGCTGCCTGTGGCAAAAAAATAGCTTGGAGTGGGACTGTTGCACTAAACTACTCTGCAGCATAATATGCCTGAATGAACTGCCTGATTAATTACTTATGAGTATATCATATGAAGCTCCATTTTGAATGCTACTTTTTGATTCAACATTTCCCAGAGCATCAGCAAAATCCACCTTTGTGCTGTAATGCTGTTTCTGGATCTGACCAACAGATAGAGAAATTCCTTTTTTATGCTCCCTTTTTTGACTCCTTTCCAGCTTTACCATCAGACCACTTCATTTGATGGACAGTTCATTTTCTTCTTCTGGTTAGTCTCAGCACCCCATATCACCCTGCATTGTCTCCCTATTGTTCACTGGGAAAATGCCTCAATGGTGCCCTGGTATTTGTATACTTGACAGTGGGAAATGAGAGATGGTGAAGAAAAGGCCATCATTCTTGAGTGGTTCAAACTTTTTTTGGCATGTTTCTCCAACCATTCCCCCTTTGGTCAGTATACATGTGTTAATGACCTATTATGCTGACCACAATGTGGGTGCATGCTTCTGCACATGTGCACTGCTTCGCTACAGTTCAGGCACCCACGGATTGGGCTCATGCTCCCCTGGCCTCTCAGTGCATATGGAGCTGCAGTTTCTGGGTGTCCCCCCCAAATGGTATTCCTCCCCTTTCCCCCAAGAATGGGTCAGCTGACATTGGATATTCACTCCTGTATGGCTCCTGTAATATGTAGACTGTTAAGCAAATGTTGTCCAGCTGGACCATAACCATGGTTTTATCCCACTGCATAATGCATAAAGATATAATCCAGGGGGAAAATTACACTCAGAGAGTTTATCTTTGTCATTGTCCAATAGGTAGATGCTGGTTGTAAGAAAGAAACCCAATTATATAATTATATTTAAAAAACAGTATTTCCTAAACACAGGCATGTTAGAATACTGTTACATGTTTTAAGGAAAATGCAGTTTCCAGATCCTACTATACTGATGTTGAGCAAACCATAAGCGATGGTAGGAAAAAATTGCTTTCTAGCCTGAGCTAAAAGTTTTGCTCTTACTTCTGTCAGTCCCTTAATGGAAAACCAGAGAATGTTGCATCAAAACATGAATAAAATTCCACAGATATAGGATGGACAGGTAGAGGGACAGGCTCCCCAGTGTAATACAACTGTTGGAAAAAACTGAAAGGAGGAAACACCCACCCTATTTAAAAAAAAATGCCTACTGTTTTCCTTATACCTAAAAAGAAACCTAGTGTATTAACAACACTAGAAACTTTACAGTAAATGTGGACAGCTGAAAATTTGTGGTGGATTTCTATTTATAAATGCTACTGTCACAGAAACCTATGGTAACAGATAAGGATTGTTTTGCCCTTATAGTCTTCCAATTTCTCCTATCTACTGTATAATATAAACATCCTACTTCACCAGTCACTTATTATTTATTTTATTTTATATTTGTTGACCGGGCTAGTCTAACTGGATATATGTCCATTTTCAGTAGAGGCCCGGGAAGAAAAGTTCCAAGCATGAACAGTGACAAAGTTTACAATGTATAACAAAGACATATAATAACAGTACAGAGGTAGCATTGGTTGAAAGAAAATTATAGTATTAAAATTATAAACTATAGATATTATATTAAAAGTTAAACTAAATAAAAAAAAAATTATACTAAACACAAAAGTGGGTATGAGCAAGACAGAGTAAAGCCCTTATATTATATCCTCTTACTAAGAGGAAAAAAAAGAGAAGTAATTAGATTTGGAGACATGCTTGTACTGACACACCCCTTATAAAATATTGCCTTGCATCAATCTTACACATTTTTGAATTCCCTTATTGTTTGTTCAACTCCACTACCCTGCTTCTGGAGGATGGATACTTGAATTCTCTGCTACCCAATATTTCTTTAAACTTTTCCTGAGTTATCTACCTTGTTTTTCAAACTGTGTCCTGTTCTTTTACTCATATATTCCTCTTGTAACCCACTGATTTTACTGTTGCACTAACGTTTCTGTATTGCCTCCTTCCTTTTTTCAAAAGCAAGTCAGTTTTGACAACAGGACCTGTTAAATAGGTTTATCTGTCTAGCAGTTTTTAAGTTGGAGGGTTAGGTTGCAAATTGCGAACAAGTTTCATTATGTAGTCCAAGGTTTAACTCCCTCAAATGCCACTTGCAAACTGATTGGCTCTGAGCAAGTCATTTAAACAACAGTGCTCCTGGTCACCCTTGAAAAGGGGCAATTGTGTCTAGTGGGCTTACCTGTTTAATAAATAAAAATAAATAAACACCATTCTGAAGTCATTAAATAAAAAATGTAATGTTTGAGTTTGAACCAAAGCTTCTCGTACAAACGAGGAATAGTTTTATATTATATCTGTACTTCCTGACTCAATTAGCTACTACAGTGCATCCTTAGGAATGAAACATACGAGTGATTAATTTTGTATACATTTTTTAATTTATCTATATTGATAAGAGATTTTTTAACATGTTAGTAGCAATTTAAAATGTCTGATGCTATTAGCATTTATTTATTATTCACATGCTGTAGAACCACTTCATCACCATCATCATTGTTAGCAGATGTGTACACATGCATGTCTTACCTCCAAGTTTTTAATGTCAATGTGTAGTGCCTCTGTGCTTAGACCTTTGTTGGCCTCTGTTGCTCTCTCCTGCAAAAGAAGGATAATTAGTTTATTTAAAATGATTGACAATAGTAGTAGCATTAGCTTTGTGTGAGATTTCCCTGCAAGCTGACAGCAATAAAATTTCAAGGCAGAATCTTAAAGCAATGACAGACATGCAGTCACATGGTATTTAAGTGACACCTATCAAGTCAGATGAATAGCCCTTCTTATCTACAAGCCATGAAAAATGACTTGATTAAGAAAACAAGGCAGTGAGCAAATACAGTGCAATGGAAAATACTGGTAATTAGGACCAATCAATTGTACATTGCATGAAGTGAGCAGAAAAAGTATTCCAGGAAAGGAATGCGTTACATCTGAACTTCGAAGGAGCAGCAGACCAAAGTCAGTATTTAAGGTAAGAAAGCTTTATCAAGGGAGAGTGGCTATATCATACAGTAGGTGGATTGGACACTCTAAATTGGCCGTAGATGAGAGTGTGTACGTGATTGAGTGGTGCGAATGAACTACCGTGGCAGGGCTAGCCATCCGGCGGTGTAAACCTTGGCTCAAGATGATTGTCACTGTGGAAGTGACACCCCGACCCCATGTAAAAAATGGGAAAAGGGGTTAAGGATGGACAGATGGAGTGTCTATATCAATGCCTTATCAAGAAATATAGCATGCATTCACAGGAGTATATAACATGACTTCACTGGATTACTTTAATGATTGCCAATATTCAGATTAAAACTTAACATTCTCCCCCATTGCAATAAATCCATCACAACCCCATTTCCCATTTTTGCATGTGGGGTCTGGGTGTCTCTTCAACAGTGACAAACATCTAGAGCCAAGGTTTACACCTCTGGGTTTTATGATTATTCAACTAAAATAATATTCAGAAAACAAATTGTGCACCATATTCTAGGAAACTGTCAAACCTACAAGAAAAGCAGCTGGAAGCTCCTAGTGGGAAATTAACTATAAGTGATTGACAGAACCCTCCTCAGAAGAATGGAAAGGAAAAGACCGTCATTAAGAATGATTTTAGTTTCCTTATAACTGATACACAGTTCTCACTAAAATACAGACTGCATACAATCATCTCTTCTCCAACATTTGGAGCGTAAACAACCTGTGGTTGTGCAACATTGAAAACATTCTGTATGAGGCGGGCACTAAAATTCAAGAGACTAAATTATAAATGTATGTTGTACAGCAAACTGAATTGCTTCAATAAACACTGAAAGATCAAAAAATACAACCTGATAGAACAAACTACAAATCTACAGCTACTACTAAAAACTACTGCTACTAGAAGGGTAGACATATAGTTACCTTTCTCTTTGCCTTGAATCCTTACAACAATTAATCCAAGGCTCTCTCATGTAAAACTGAGACAGCACATAAACCTCTGGCTATTAAATTCTCCTTGCCACACCACAATTGTTATCTTATTACTTTACTGAAATCACTTCTGCATTAGTGTTTGAATCTCAGTAGTAACTTTAGATTGCCCTGAATATACGTATCTCACCTGCATAAAGTATAAGATTAATGGCAGCAGCCAGGAACTAGCACTGAGCCTTCTATTAACTAAGTCAAATGTATTTAATAGGAAAACAAATGTAGCACCAGTAAGGAGGCTTTTATCCTTACTGGAGTATATGAATTTAGCAGTGCAATATAGTGCATTTAGGATACTATATTCCTGCATAAAACTGTGCTAATCTGGGCAGAGTAGACTGGTTTTAAATATGTGATTAGTAGCTATCCATATTCATGTTTTATTCTCTCCTGAAGGGTGAAACTTAGCAATTGGTGAGAAACGTTCATGGTTAGTACTGTCAGATGTTTTGATGACAATAAGACAGTCACTGATTTCCAAAACGTATTTTTACCAGTGTAGACAGGAAGACTGTATATGTGGGGGAATGATATAAGAATAAAAGGGGTATTTTTTAAATAAGGTGTTGTTGTGATTGGCCTAGGGCTACTTTTCTTTGTTTATTGGTTTTCTCTGGCATTGCACATTGGTGGTTGGCAGTGCCTTTTAGAGACACAGTATTTAGAATTTCAAATGTCCCTATAAAACCAACCTCTGAATTTTCTTCAGTACTTAGTTGTGTGATGAGTAGCTGGTCTGCATGTAGACGACCATTGCCCCATGAGTTTAGACCTAGATTGTAGTCTTTACCCATGTACCATCCAAGCAAGTCATTTGTAAAGCCCTCCTATATCCACCTGTGTAGATCACACAATTAGTATCTGGAACTATGGGTACACACTTTCCTACTACCTCTGTAGCTACCTGGTGGAAATGGACTTCCTGGGACAACATAGCAGTTGTCTCATGTATACTGAGAACCACCTAATTCTTAAACAAATTAAAACAGTGTGTGAGAGATGTAGTTATACATTACCAGTGCAAGCAAGACTCTCACATATTGGTTGTAATCAACACACAATACCACACTGCACCCACCATAAACTGTACAGGCCAGACATACAAACCCACATAAACTGAGGCTCTTAAATGCAATCTTCCACAACCTCAAATGCCTCCTAGATGCATATATAAGTACCTACA
Organism: Protopterus annectens; assembly: GCF_019279795.1. Lineage (NCBI taxonomy): Eukaryota > Metazoa > Chordata > Ceratodontiformes > Protopteridae > Protopterus > Protopterus annectens. The sequence goes on along the minus strand of NC_056741.1, from coordinate 1,979,706,057 downwards.
GCCAATTCAAGAACACTGTACTCAGGCAGCACCCATCATGGATCATACACCTGTAACTCTCAGTGTCTCAACTCATAAGCCCGTAAGTCAAACCTTCACACAATCCAAAATCCCAGTCATAGGAGATTCCATTGTGAGACACATTGATACATCACTCATCAGGCTGAGCAAGGAAAGGGTCACACTCAGCTGCCTATCTGGATCCAGGATTCCACACATAATGCATGCACTCAAGTCCTTGCACCACAACTACACATATGACTCGGTCATAGTCCATGCGGGAGTAAATGACTGAGGTATACCTCCCTAGACTGTATGAACAGAAGCATGATAGAAGTCCCAGAATTTGTGTCTGAGGCAGTTATGAATCTATCCCTGAGCAGAAGTTTGCCTTCACCTTGGATGATGCCACATTATGAAAAAACATGATTGAATAGCAATTGGTTTAGCTTTGTGGTCATTCTGCGGTGATACAATACATATATCTGTCTGGGAGGACACAGTAGACAGTCCTAACTGCCTTGTTATAGATGGCCTGCCTCTGTCCACCCAAGGCATTTGTATACAGGCAAAAAGCTTATCTACCCCCATAATGTCTTTTTTAAGGAAATGCCAGTCTACAAAATCTTCCAAATAGCAAAATAAATAAATAAATAAATAAATAAATAAATATTTTATTTTAGAAAACATGAAGGTATTACTGGCCAAAGCAACACATGTCTAAACAGAAAACTATACTCCCTACATGCACCTCTTACCTTAGAAAGCATTGACTGATGAATCATCACAAAGACCCGACTCAAGAATATTGAGAGCACCCCATCAGTGTAAGGTTTCAACACCTACCACACATTCAGACCCACTAGACTAGATGAAAGCACTATAGTCATACAACAGACTTATACTTCCAAACTCACTAGGCAGAATAATGACCTGGAGCTCTAACATGAATGGCTTACCATTAATAAAAACCCATATCATGTTTAGCCATCTATAGGGCCCCCCCTCTATGACCGTCTGTGACCTTCTGGCCCATGACTCCTACCTTTCTAATAAGGAAGCCCTAATCATTCAGCCAAACACCATTCTTTTTGTGGAATTCAATCATCTGAAAAATGTATACACTCCCAAAAATGTATGCCCAGAGATTTCTAGACTTCATAAATACATACTTACTGGACCAGCTAGTCTGTAACCTAATGAGGGGGTGACAAAATCTTAGACTTGATTCTTATCAGTATGGAATGGCTCTGTTCCCCTCCAGTTGTAACATCTCCCCCCTATTAAAATCAGACCATAAATCTGTAATATTCACTATAAGACTGAAGCTGGAAGTATCCTCCAATAACTCAGTAATTCAGAGATTATCCAAAAGCAAATCTGTTAAGGCAGAGTATTGACCTTGCAAAATTCAACTTCCCCTTCCACACTGACGTCCCAGTTACAATCCTTCAATGCTAAATTTTGTGAACATGTAAATAACTGTACAGAAGCATCTGTCCCCCTCTGAAATAAGTACAATGCCAATTTTAAAATAAACCCTTATGGTGGAACACTAATACAGGTTCTATAATAAAAGGAAAAAAGCCCATTGCAAGTAAAACAATTATAATTCTGCAAATGCCAAAAATGCTCTTACTAAAGCTAACAGTGGACTTCGGACCCTGATTAAATCAAACAAAGCCAGATATTATTTTTACCTAATAGATATTAAATAAAATAACTACCAGGCAAAAAAGAAACACAAAACTCTTTTAACTGTGTCAGAAAATAATTTTCAAAATTGCACTGAGTTAATAAACAGTATCACATACTCTAAGCCTGAAGACATAGCCAGTCTACTAGCAAATAAATTTCACCCCACTCTACCACATTTTTATCAATGTATGCACTAAGGCTAGAAACTGGGTGGAAATACTTGGCTAGACTGCTAAAGATCATCCTCAACGATCAATAGCCTAGTAAGTACCTGTGAACCTACAATGGGCAGTGAGAGTTCTGAATCGGTATTATAGTATCCCTGAATTACTGTAGTGTACTGTTGTTCTCTTTTATGTTGTATAAAGGGTGTGGTTTGTTGCACCTAGTGAATTACAAATCTTAAAGCCTAGGTGGATTTAAATTTGGCCTTTAATGAAGGTTGGAGGCAAGTTTAGTGTTAGGTGACCAGACAGAAAATAGAGGGTACTTGTCACCAGTAGAATGGAGTACTGTTATACATTCTTTGCGTGAGTTAGGAATATTAGTTTGAACTATATATTTAAAGTAGAGTTAATGCCAGTTTATACATTGGGCTTGGTAAATTCAGAAACCATTTGTGAAAGATTAAAGGAAGCAATACAGGATTGGAGTTGTTACTGTTATGCACAAGTCCAGTTTAAGTTATAGTCAGCTCAAAGAATACATTTTTTTAATTCATCCAGAGAGAGGTTTGCTCATGTAAGCCTTCAGTTTGCATTCAGTTATGCAGTCAAAGTTTGCCTGAATTTACTCTTTTTAGTTGAGAGTTGTTCAAGGGTGGGGGGGGGGTTCCTCAAAGATGTGTTTGGTTTGAGTGGATATGCCTTTACTACTGCTGTAGCCATGATCAGTCTTACTCTGAAATGGAATAGAAATATGCCCTTTAAAGTGCATTTTTACTTTTTTTTTCAAAGTTAAGAGTGATAACTGAGTTAGTACATGTAAGCATGTCTCTCAGTTGTCCAGATTTTCGCAGAATGTCCATATTTTTGCCTGATATTTTTGGTTTGTTCCTCATAAAATATGTGGTTTTCAGGCAAATCACTAAGTATTGATGTCACTAAATAATGACAGGCATTTGAGTTTCAGACTTCATATCTTTCAGAAAATGCATGCTAACATAAAACCTCTTATTCTAGCAGCTTTCTAAGTTTATAAGAGCAATATTTAAAATATGTTCCCATTTTGGGCCTTTGTCCCCCCCCCCACCAATTATTTTATGTTTGTCCAGATTTCTAGTGCTAAGAGGTTGAGAGGTATGCATGCAAGTAATGTGGAAAGGAAATGGATAGCAAACAGGAAACATTTTTATTGACTTAAGCAAAGACTTTGAAAAATCTTAACAACCAGCAGCTATTAGACAAGTACAAATTCCTATAGATTTGGCAAAACACTATGGCATGCTTTAAAAACCTATTTAATTAAAAGAATCTTTGCAGTTGAATCAGGTCAACTTATCACAGAAGAAGGAACTTTTACTGTTTGTTTTTTTCTCAAGGATCTTTACAAAGGTAAGTTTTGATTTCACTCTTTATCAACTATACTTGCTCCAAAATTCTACTTATGTTATACACTGATGACATTGTTGTTAATGGAACAGGTCAAACTTTCTCAGCTCTTCACAAAGACTTGCAAAATGTTTTCTTAAGATGTAGGGTTGGGTTAAATCTAATGACTTAAAAATGAATGTGCCAAAGATGACTACCATGATATTTGGAATATAACAAAAACTGTTCAAAATGAACAACTGACCCTAAAATCTCCCCAGCAGACTTTGATAAAGAGACATACTTACAGGTCAATTTAAGCACAGGGTTTATCAGGATAAGGTGATACAAACAGCACATTTTAAAGCTATAAATAGAACAAGGTCCTCCCAATTTTTGGAATACATAGTATGAGATAGACACCTACCTTTGCTTGGGTTACAGCTCGAACAGCACTTTGCATGTCCTCCAGGCTGAATGTGTCATGAACACTTTGGAGTACCACTATGCATTCTGAGGAAGGAAGAGAGAGACAAGAGTTTGGTTGCATGAATTTTCTACAACATTGCTACTGTTCTGTACCCTCTAACCTTGTACTGAAATTACTATCGGTCTATAATGGAAATCAGCCACAATATGTCTGGCCTTACTATTTAGAATGGTGTCACCAGTCTGTTATATGCACACTAGCAAAATTATTGAGCAAAGCTGGGGAGTGTAAACTTTTATACATCATCATCAACTGTTGTGTGAACAGATGATTCCCTGCAGGAATTTAGTATGTAATGATCACATGTAAGGACAGCGACACTTGTATGGCATATCTGTCTATGTGATCAAATCATCTTCTGCTGACTGCTCCCATACCGAATTGACATATCTGTGCATGAAAAAAATTGTAGGCCATTCTGTAGCATTGTTAATCAACTAAAATATTTTGAGTGTGCCAAGTGTAAAATATGTATAGCTCTAGTATAAAAGAGGAGAAGGCATAAATAACTTCCTTTGTAAATGTGCCATTAGTGTAAGGGACTGAAGTAAGTTAATAAGTGAAAGTTAAATGTATAGCTTGCACACTAATCTACAATTAATAGGACTTAGACATTTAAGATCCTGCAATGTAGTCAGACAGCATGGTTCAGTCCATGGTTCTTATGATCTGCTCAGGGTGACTTCTATCACATGCACTCCTCCATCCTACTGTGACTTCTTCTTCTCAAGAGTTGTTAAATATAGCAATTAGATTGGAGTGGAGTTGAAACAATACTCACAAAAATACTTCTTTAAAAACTGTTGTAGCCATCACTGATTATAAATAGTGTCTGTTGTTTTCAGATAGCAGTAAATCAAGTCAAGGCCTTATGTTTACTCTGTTCTGAGGAAAGCTTTTGTTATGCCTATCATGTGCACTTAATGATAGCAGCATTTATTAATAATCATATTTGAGCTCACTGATTTTTTCCGTATTTGAAGACAATACTTTTTAATGGCTGAGTTCAAGATTAGTGGAATTACATAGCTGTTTCATTCCATCTGAAATCAGTCACAACCAAGGTTACAAACACTGGCATTGGTTAACTGCTTCAATAATGCTGTCAAATATAACAAAGTGCATTAAAAAAGTGAATGTCACCAAGTAGTACCCATATGGGAAGGAATACTAGCAAATTTATGTACAGTTTTCAGCTGAGTATTCTAATGTTTTAACATGACAGGAAGTAGCTGCATTTCCTAATTTTAGCTGGAGGAAGGCACACGAGATGTGTCCATTCTTTACACTAAGTAACACCTGGGGTTAAGGAACATATGCTCACATTAAAAATACCCGCATGAGATGCAGGCATGCTGTCACAGAGGCAAGGCATTGTCTGTATCTCTAGTGACCCATGTTCAAGACCAAGACTGAGCTGTATGAAGGACTACCTGACAAGGATAGGATGGAAGAGTCACAGGCCAGTTCTGCTACACTGAATTCCGTCTAGGAAGTCAGTATTCAACATGTCAACCTTCTGAAGATGAAAAAATGTAAAAAAACAAGAACTGCATCAGTCATCTAGTCTCACAAGAAAGGCTACTACAATATGTAAAACCACCGCTACTACAACGTATTTAAATACGAGAATTTTAATTAAAACAGCAAAATGTATCCATTCTTCTACCTAAAGAAAAAAAAAGACAACTGCAATATTCAAACCTCCCTACACTCTTCTCGCAGAATCTTAAATATTTCAAAGGTTCATAACAACCAATACTAGCTACAGCTCTTTTACACACAACATAACCACAGAGAGTATGTAACAGCACATATCCCCTCCACTACCCCGATTCCTTCCCGACTCTTAATTACTAGTCTCCCCTGACCCCAATTCTCAGAACAAATTTCCATTCTTTAATATCAATGTCAACTTAGGGGTGGCCACGGTGGTGCAGCAGTTATCGTTGCTGTCTGACAGCATGAGGTTCTTCGGTTCAATCCTCGGCTGAGGTGCCTTCTGTGTGGAGTCTGCATGTCCTCCCTGTGGTCACATGGGTTTCCTCCCACATCCCAAAGACATGCTGTAAGTGGATTGTATACTCTAAATTGGCCCTAGGTGTCATTACGTGCATGTGTGTGCCTTCCGTGGAAGGTTGGGAGCTGGGCTGGCAACTCGACACCGTAAAAGTTCACTGCCAATCATGAGCGGACAGGTGATCCGCTGTGGCAACTCCTAACCGGGAAAAGCCAAAAGAAGAAGAAGAAGAATATCAATGTCAACTTAGAACATAAACAACTCACAAACCTCTCTACAGCCCTGCAAACTCAGATAGTTCTTTGCACCAAAAAATGCTTAAAAAAGCTGCCTTTTTTCTCTCAAAAAAGCCTTTATTCATAACCTTAAAATAAAAACTGGGCTCATCATGAATGAAAAAAACTGTAATTATTTGCCCTTTTCCAAAACACAAACCCAACAGCTCCCTAACATTTCAGCTCTATAGGCATACTATGTGTCAAAGCAAAATACTTAAAAACTACAGGTATTAACTTTCATTAAATGCAGTCATACCCTAATTAACATTTCGTATCGCTTGTTACCAGGTTACAGAACTTCTACTGCCCTCTTTACTATTTCATCTACCAAACCACAAAAAAAGGCAAACTAACTGGAGCAGTATTTGTTGACTTATAACTGTCTTTTCATCTTGTAGAGTGTGACCTACTATTTACTAAACTGGAACATGTTTTCTCTCTCTCTTATAACCTTGTTCAAAAATTACGTAAAAGATAGACCAATTAAAATCTGCCTGCATAATGACTTTTCACTACCTCCACCCTCCAATCATACATACGACAGACATCAATATTAGGTTCCATTCTTTTTTTCTGTTTCATAAATTCACCACCTATCACCTTCCTTTATCTCAAGGTCATCTTATATGCATGCACTCCTATTATTAAAATCAATCAGCAATTGTAAATAAGTATTCAAAAAGTTACATCAATTCTTACAACTCTGTCATTGGTTCTAGACCTACAGACTACAAACAGTTATGATAAAACTAATACACAATGCTTAATGGCACTCCTCAGAGACTAAGCAACACTGATTCCATGAGGTGAGTGGACCCTGGGAATACAATATTCCATTAACTTTTCTAACACAGAGAGCCTACATGGATCAACATCTTTCATTTACCCACCATATAGAGACCACATTGCCTAAGTCCTTAATAATATAAACTACTTACATAAATTTTGAAGTAACTTCAAATGGACTAATGATTGGAGATATTAAAAACAAATGTGATCCTCCCCTATCTAGAGTTTATTTTACCAAGTACAGCACTGGGTAACAGTAGTGCAACAAAAACTGTACCATGAATTGCAATATACATCGTTGCCCCCTTCTGTCTGATGCTAATTTTCTATCCATAACTGAGTGAGACACCTATTTATTTGGAGATCCTTTACTCTCTCACACATAAGTTATGTCTTCCTTTAGCTAGTAATCTTAATCTAATTGAAACATACTACTTTTAAGAAACTGCCCTCATGGAGGTAATAGTCCATTATGCTCCCTTCATTATTATTATGTAGCAAACATTTTCCAAGCTTGTACCAAATGCATGCAGCTCTATTCCCACAAATATTCATAATCAATCCACCACTAACATATTTAAAGCATCATTCCCAGAACCCTCTCAAAACATGTTGTAAATGTTCCCATTTCCACTGCAATGCATTTGACCCTCTCTCCCCATATCCACACTTTACTCTCCCAACTTGATAATCTCAAAGCGTTCTGTACAATTAGCATCCTACAAGAGCTCCACCTTACTCCCTTACTCGCTGCTCCTATTATACTTCATGCACTCCACCCTAACTTTTCTTGCTCTTGGGTTATTGTAACTCTTTGTATTCACTTGAGCCTGCATTATGCCACTACCATCCTTTTCCTTACCATTCTTTTTTAACAGGCCAGCAACTCAGTAATGTTTAAACTACTGCTCCAGTTTAGAACCATACAACATTTTAACCAGCCTGAACTACCCAAATGCTTCATACTGTTTTTTTAACTTCACCTAAAATGAACAAATGTATTGCTGTTACATATCTGTTTGTACTAGTTCTGTAAAACTTAAATATCTGCCTGCACTATTTCTTTACTAGTCTATAAATAACTATCATGTAAATATCTACTTTGTATATCAACTTAGTATATTTTAATGCTTATAGACTTTGAAATATTTATGCAGAACTTTTTACACACACACACACACACACACACACACACACATATATATAAATACATATATATATAAAAATATATATATATATATATATATATATATATATATATATATGTGTATATATATATAAATACATATATATATAAAAATATATATACACAACATATGTATGTGTGTGTGTGTGTGTGCATGTGCACGTGTGTATGTCTGTATACCAGCTGTTTTTCTACTGAACTGTAAATAGTTACTATGTAAATACCTGCTGAGAGTTGTGTCTTTCGGCTTTTCCCGGTTAGGGGTCGCCACAGCGGAACTCCGATCCGCTAATGATTGGCAGTAGATTTTTACGTACCGAGTTGCCAGCCCTGACGCACAACCTTCAACGAAGATGCACCCATTCACGCATGTCTCCACACAGAAGACACTTTAGCTGAGAATCGAACACGACAATGTCTTACTGTGAGCCGACAATGCTACTGCAGCACCACAATACCTGCTGAGAGTATAAACCTCAAAATAGTCCCTGTCAATAGTTACAGGAAGAACAACTACATAAACAACAGCAGACATGTGAGGGCATAGCTTTCCCCACTGTGAAAAAGAGCAGATGGCCTTTACTTCCTTGCAATTGCAAAAAATAAAAAATAAACACTCCTAAACTTAGTATTACAAACAACAGTAATAAGCAGTCCAGAACTTCAGATGTTAATTCATCTTCAATAAAACTACTGAAGAAAAACTCCAGCAGACTTAGTCACTGGAATAACTCAGCTTTTATTTATGATAAGCGCTTTCCTCCACCAACTGGACTTCATCAGATCAACTTTTCAATAACAGCTTTACTTGTGGAAAGCAAATTAAATGCTTAATGAAAACAATGGATCATAAACCATGATCGACAAACTCATGTGTAATAAACAGTGCTGGTAGGGGAGGGGAAAAGAATGACAGGGCTTAGCTTGCTCACATTTCTCCAGGGGGGCGGGAGGGTACTGTGTGTAGCTCCCACTGTATTTCATTGTACAAGTAATAGACTGTAGTTTTCCATTACACCACAAGGTGGAGCTCCTTTTTAGGAATATAAAAGACAATTTTAAATGGGAAAGAAGGGACTGGAACACTAGCTGAAGGAGGGAAGACTGAAACACGTAGCTGAAGGGGAAAAGGGCCTTGCAGCTTGACTGGATTTTCTTTTCTAGTGCTTTGGGACAGGGAAGTGAAGTAGCAGATTGTGTCTGTCTCTTGCTGAAATCCTGGATGATGGTATTTTGTGGAATCAAGAGAGAAGTCTGAAACCAGTAGTTCCCCGCCTGCTATGATTCAGCAAGAAAAGGAGTTCCCTTGGGCCTAGTACCAAGAAGCCACAGATGATTACTAGAGTTCTGGTAGGCGATTTTCTACTTTTCTCATCAGAGGAACCACGGAGCCTGGTCACTAGGATATTCCCGACGGAGTAGTGAGAGGCTCTGGTTGTCATTTTATATTTTTATAAGATTGTGCCCCCCCCAAATGCTTTGTGGATTACAAATAATTGAGATTCATATAAGCTTCAACTTGGGCTCTATCATGCCACCAGCAAGACTGTAAGTAATCACTGGCCAGTGAACAAGGTATAATAGAGTGTTTCATAGGTGGTCTGTTTAGAAATGATCAAGGGGGTAGAGGGTGTTAGTACTGCTAAATGACATTGCATTTTCTCATATTGGTATTGTGGCACTATAAATCTTTATTGCTCAATGATAATGCATTTTGCCATGTTAGTACTGCTACCTTAAAGAATCTTTACTGCTCAATAACATTGCATTTTCTTATATTTGTATTGTTGCATTATAAATCCTCATTGTTGAATGACATTGCATTTTGCTCGTGTTAGTTTTGCTGCTTTCTAGAATTTTGCTGCTCATTGACATTGCATTTTCTCATATCTGTATTGCTGTATTATGATTCTTTTATTGCTTAATGACATTGCATTTTTTCCTGTGTTTGTATTGCTGTATTATAAAGGTTTACTGCTCATTGATATTGCCTTCTTTGTGCAAGTTTGAATGTCAAGACCTTCTTCTGTTGAGTTCTGGGGAAGAGGGTGAATGTATGTTTTCATTGCATGCATATTTCACCTTGCCTTATTGCTAACTGGTGCGCTGTTGAAATAATTTTTTATGGTTGTGCTATTGCCTTTTTAAACTAGATGTGTCACTTAGAATAAAATCTGTCCCTCTTGCCACCTTGGTGTATTGGGCTAATAGGGGTGTCACCAGAGTCAGGTAGGAAGGAACCCATATCTCTTCAGCTACACCTGTGGGTGCGCTACATGTATTTAAAGCAGAGGCCCTGTGGTGGAATCCCCATGGTAGACTGTAGATCACAGGTATGTTCTGATTCCTAAGAGGTCAAGGCTGTTTGCTTCACACACAGAGCTTGGTCACATGCCACTTACAGCCCATTACATGCCCACACTTGTGAGTGTTACAAGTCTGTGCAGTGGTGAGTTAGGATTATAAACCATCCCATCAGCCTGACATTTAAATAGGTTCCTGTAGTATGATGACTGCTCTTATCTATGCCACTCCTTGGCAATCAGGAGTTAGTATAGCCTCTACACTCACCCAGTAAGCCCCTCTCCCATGTGACAATGGAAAAAGTAAAGACTTTTTTCAGAAACTGTAGAATACTGCTTTGTTGCCTGGTCTATGTCACTGCATGAGAAGGGAAGGAGCCTGGAATGTTCCACGTGATGCCGGCTGCTAAGAAACGTTTGGAGCTATGAACAATAGTGGGTACCAAAGTCAACAGTGGCTGTACCCAAGGTCTAAGAAAGTGAGGAGAAATAAGTCTAAAGACTGTTTGGAGGGAATCCAGATGCAGAAAAAGACAAGCAGAAAAACAAACAAACAAACCTTTCTGGCACTTCAGTGCTATTAGATCATTATTTTGGCATTCAGAAACATTGTATTCAATGAGATCAAATAGAAAGAAAAGCCAGATAGCTTGGTTATTAGGCTGTATCACGCTGCTTGACTAACTGTTAGCTTTTCTCTGTAATTCAGAAAGGTGTCTTCAGTAGGAGCCCTCACAACAGTTAACTAGTCAATCCAGATCATTGTGCTAACTTGCTGTAACATGCTGACAGAGCCACTGTCCCTAACAACCTGACAGTAGTGAAATCAATCTGGGAGTGTTGGCCTCTCTGCTGCTCAGCAAACAGCTGAGTAATTAATCATCATTAAAATATCACTGTAATGCAAACAGTTTGTTCCAAACTCATTGCAGCTGCACAGACTACCAACAGCAACAATGTACTTCTGTTTTCATAGGTTCATAGGTGTGTACTAGGCTAATGGCCCTGGAGCCTTTGCAAGCCTAGCCCATAGGATTACCCTGGCATCATGCCTAGCTTAGTGAGTTTTTCTATGATTCCTGATTGTGGAATGGTATCAAAGGCTTTGGCCAGATCAAGGGAGGCTGTATGAATCACCTTGCCTTCACTTGCCTTTCTTTGTACTCTGTGGTGTAATTTTGGGGGCAGTAGTGAAAGGGTCAGCATGCAAAGCTATGTCTTACGAGAGGATCAGTGTTGTCATATTTCTTCTGATATCTGACTTTGGATCAGGAATTTAACCAGCAAGAGTTGCTCGATAATGAAGTTTGCAGTGATTTGTAAGCTGCTTGAAATTAATGCCTACACTTTGCAAATCAGCATTGGCCATAACCCACTGTAAGTGCAATTACTGCATCGCACCTATAGTCTGCAAAGATTAACTATGTCTCTGCTACAAATTTAAAATTACACACTAAGAATTGTACTGAGATAGTACAGGAGAAATGCTGATGTTACAATAACGTCATTAATTTAATATATCAAGAAATGGATTAGCTAGAGAAGAGGAATACAGATAAACAAAGAATGCAAAAAAGTGCAAGCAGTTCAGTATAAAGCCTGCAGGTATCAAGCTGTCTTGTCTGCAGTGAAGTCAGCAAGCCAGGAACTCTTGTTGTTATAGTGTAAGCATCCAGTAATTTATCCTTCGTAAATTTACTTTATGATTTGCTCTGAGGCTGGGCCATGGCCGAACAGAGTCAAACTGACCAACCAACCCATTCAGTTAAACTGAAAAATAAAATAATTCAGAGGAAGTGGAGAATGGTTATTTGTAACTGCAACACAGATGAGTTGTAGAAGCACAGTATTGTTTCAAAAAGAAAAGAGTAAGAATTTGTTTTTTCAGTCTAATAATAGTAAGAGCAGATAATAGTAATCAGAGATGGAAAAGACTGTAGATAAAACAGAAATGAATGGAACGATTAAAATGTCTACAAGTAGTGGATTAGGGTTAGTAAACTGCAGTCATGTCTCTGCTGTAAATTCAGGTAAGCTAAGTATACAAATGAAATGAAAAAGAAAGATAAGAAGTAACACTTGTTACACAAGAAAACATTTGTTTAGATTACATGAAGGAGTATAAACTTGAAGAGTGATGATGTTTCAGCATCAGTCAGTCTAATTCCAGTATATTTTAATTTTGCTAATGTTTCTGTTTGTTCTGCAAGTATTATTTAATGCTGTTTTCAAAGCTTATTTCTACTTCAGATCTGTTTATATTTAAAATAATAATATATTTTTTCAAGTAGCATTTTCCCTGTTCACAGGCCTCAGCATCATTTAAGCAGATGTCAGTGTTCCAGGACTAGCTTAAGGAATGTATTTCTGGATGGTGGAACAGGAAATGTGCCATTTTAATAGCAAAAAAAAACTTCTATTGGTGGATAATTAAATAAATGCTTAATGAAAACAATGGATCATAAATCATGGACTGAGAAAACATCTAAAGATTAAGAGGCATTTATTACTAGTTCTACACTTTACCTTTAAATGACGGTCTTTGGCCTGAATCTTGGTGCCAGCAGCGAGTGACTAGTTTTTGAAGTTGGTGTCGTTGTGGTGCGCTGACAGAAAGCATCTCCGTTCCTTCATCAGGCCTTTCTCCTTTACAAACAGCCACATAAACTTCCATCATGGTCTTCTTGTCTGGATATCAGAAGCAAATGTTAGCACAAGATTATCATTACGGGGATTTTTTTCATAATTTGTGGAACTAGCTATATGACTGAGCAGCAAAACTGTGAAGCATTTCAGGGGCTACACCCTAAGTGCTAATAAGGGCATCCAGATCGCTAGCTGCTCAGGACATGACTTCATTGTTGCTATATGACAGGTTCCAGCTAGAGTCTACAGTACAGTGCACACAATGATGAGTGAGTATACAAAAGCAGACCTTTACAAAGCAACAGTTCAATATGTACTGGTTCACAAACTTAACCCTTTGGTTGTTAATACACAGAGCTCTAATTTTAACAGTAATATACCCACCTGTAAGTCTGCAGTTTGTGCTAATGCACTAAGGCACACAGCATATTACTGACTTAACACAGATCACCTAAGTGACTTGAGAGACAAAAAATACTGACAGATTCTGGATGATCTTCATTCCTTGTGTATTACGTATACACTCTAACTGTATAAGATGCATAATTAAAACAGAAGTGAAAGGATATACTATACTCCTGTATTATTCTAACCACTGACTTGTTAACAGGAATCAGCTTCTGTGGTGACCTAATGATAACACCGCACAGAATGCGCTGCACTACATCAAACCATTTTCTTACAGCTTGATAAACTATGGACAAAACTGAAACTTTATAGTTGAGTACTTTTTGAATATCTTGTTGGTTGGACAGCAAAATTGCTCACTGATAGGCAACAGTTAAGACTCACCAGCATTATCTGAAAAGTCATATAGCCTTACAAAGTTCATTAATAATGATATAGACCCTGTAGCCTAACCAAGTCAGGTATGTGAAAGGTAAATCATAACTACTCAGTCTGCTTGATTTCTTTATGACAGATTTATTTTCATTGAAATTTGGATTATTTGGTGAGCACCTCACATTCAATTTTGCTAGGGATTTTAAAGTTAAGTATAGTCTATTACATATGTGACTACACATCTCAACTTATACCCAGTATATTTATTCAGTTATACAGGGTTTCAGTTAAGTGCCATTGCAAATAACAGGTGAACGTGTTAAGAATATTTTGAAATATAGTTTTATAAATGTAATACAGTATAGTACATTGTGGACAGACACAGTTTAAATACACATTTATTGCAAATCTGATGTGCAACTGATTTACTGATTAGTAGTCTTGTACTGAATGTTTGTTACAGTATTTATATCCCATTCATTGCTGCTATTGAATGCTTTATGGATATGTTGTTTTCTTAATGGCAACAGTTAGTGTTTTTTGTGAGACATTTTTAAGTGTTATTTGCCCCAAATTTAATTATAAGTGAATATTAACACTGAAATGGTAGATGATAGTTTGCTAGTGAAACTTCTTTGCTATGCTAGTATTATGCTTTACTTATACCAGCTGCCAACTGTTTCTGCATATTATGGGAAGTCACATTATCATTTATGGTGTGTGTGTGTGTGTGTGTGTGTGTGTGTGTGTGTGTGTGTGTGTGTGTGTGTGTGTGTGTGTGTGAGATCAACCAGCTTGTTATATGTTCAAGAAACAGATGTTAAGAAGTTAACCTTCAGAGAAGAGAGAGTGAAAATTGAGAGGTTAATCTTGACATCCTGTTGAGTGCACATAACTGGTTGGCCATGATTGGAGAAGTATGATCATAATTCTTTGCGATATATAGTGCATTAGCTGCCCCTATGATATATATATATATATATATATATATATATATATAGTGTGTATGTAGGAAAATGAAGTGTTGTACAGCTTTGAAATCTGTAAGACACACAGAGCTGCCACATAGACTGAGGCAATAGGTGAAGTGAGCCTTACTAAAAGTCATTTAGATGCTTCACTGAGCAACACTTTTTTGTGTGACAGCACAAAATGTATTACAGTTTACAAAACCTTCAAACATTTCTGATGCTGTCCTGATGTTGCTTCTGTATATACTGCTGTTGTGTGAAACTGTACAGTAATGAACGTTATATACTTTTCTGATGTCAGAAAGTACATACTAAGCTTGTATTTTGGCCAGTTTCAAAGAGTGCAATCAGCACACCATGTAATACAATATTGCTAATAAAATGCATAATATTCTGAAGCTGTATTCTATACAGTAATACCGCTGAGGACAGTAACTACCCATTAGAAATTCTGAGAGTATTTGCATTCGCTGGCTTCCAGTGACATTCTCTTTATCATATACTATATTTAGACCAACTTCAAACTGTTAAGCAGAAAGCACAGTTTATAATAGTAACCTCACTTGTCTGCTGTCTCTTGTTGAATCAGTAACATAGCTAAGGCTGAAACTGAGCAACAATGTGAAGGATGGTATGCTGCCCAGATAACAGAAGTCACACTCAGAGCTCATGATACCTTACTTGGTCTCCTCACCCATCACACTCACCCTTTGAAAGCTGAATAAGCAGGACGACAGGTGATGGCCGGCACTACTGACTATGCTGTAGTCTGAGCTGTAAGGAGGAGGCACATCCTATGCTTTTACAATGATTTGTTATAACTAGTATAAAGCACACAGCTTGCACCTGGTATAGATAATAAAGCAAAAACGTCATGGGGGAAGCAGATTTAAAGCAGCTGTGTTTACAGCACATGTCTAGCAAAAATAATCATGGCTACCGGCCTTGCCAGCAGCTGATCTGCATCATAATCTGGGGAAGGAATACCACTGACCATTCATTCACTCCTTGTTTGTATAACATGGAATTCTAACATTTGTTTGTTATTTACACTTTAAAATATTGCTTCAAAAGTGCATTCACCTACTAGTTCCCTTTCCTTGCTGGCATTTCGATTTTCCTGGGGTTGCAAAGTTCAACACAATGTGAGCTAACCATTGAAAATTGACATGTACAACAGAAATAAAAAATGAGCTGCTAATTTGTCTTCTGAATAGATCTGTTTCCTGGATAATTTCAGAATCCCCGACAGCCAGTAATCCTTCACAGACGAATGATAGCTGTTGCACATATATCTATATGACACTGTGATAACTAGTAAAATAACAGGCAATTTGCACTGTAATCAGTTCAATCAAGTGTAACTTCCACTTTTACTGCAACTGTCTACTATATTTCTGTACATCTGTCCATTTCTCTTGTCATTTTAAAATTCAATGACAGTCTTTTGCCAGTCGTTTTACTTTCTGTGTACTTTGTCCTTAATGCAGCATGTTATAAGTTAAGTGCAGTCATTTTGTATATCATACACCATGCCAATATTCTTCATCATATTACAGTTTACTAGCCCTTGCCATTTCATTTCTGAAGCTACACAGTTTCCAGCTAAGCTACCCTTTCTTTACAAAATTCCAAAGTAGTGTTGTTAGAATTTTGATTTGAAATGTAACTGTTATGATGCGAGTCCACAGAAAATAGAATAAGCCAAGGCAACTTTGCTAGGAGCAAGCCACATTTTTGTTAGAGTTACAACAGTCACTTCCAGGTTATTTATGTTAAAGTGATTTTCCAAAGTTAGTAAATGCATTTTTGCACTTGAAAAGATAAGTGCAGCAATGCAATTTCCACTTGTCTGTACTTATATATTTAGTTCATTTTTTAATAAAAAGCTTTGTACATTTTTATTAAATCATGGCCATAATAAATTTAGTATTTCCTAATATGACATTGCCTTGGGAATAATATGTGTTGCATCAATACACTTTAAAGTGGTACCTTCCTGCATGTTGCAAGTGAGGAGTTTTTTGGAGAGGGTTATGGTTGGGGGAGCATTGTCAGATGAGATGGAGGTATTTAATGAGGTGTTGTAAGAGTCAACACTTTGAGGTCAGCAAAATTTAAAGTGACTGTGTCCAGCATACTAGTCTGGACTGAAAACAGAGTAAATGCATTCTCTGATGAAACTAAGACCAAGATGGTTGGTTATACATGACTCCAGAGAAAGCTTTATGATTGACCTGAAAAGCCCTTTTGGAGTGGGATAAAAGGTTGCAGTTAATACAAATGCTATGAAGTTTATACTGCTATATTTAGTCTTGATGTGGTATTAGATTATGTTACATCTACTTGATGATAGGCTATAGTTTTCTTATGCAGTCTGCCCTTTAAGTGAATTTAAAAATAATTCTTCCCCCGTACCTTTTTATTACCTGCCCTGTGTCCACTTGAGTGTCTTTTTATATAGTCTCTGCCCACCACTCATTTAGGTACTCCATTCTGTAATATCATGTCCTTCTCTGTAAAGAAGTACTTATTCTTGGGGAGGGGGCTGATATGCATATGAATATCTTGGGGGCTGATATGCATATGAATATCCTCTCAACTGCCATCTATAACCTTGATGAATGATCGTCAGACCTCATTTGTCTGAACCTATCTGTTGCTAAAGTGAAAATGGAGATTAAGACTTTCTGGAGAGGAAGGGGACTGCTAGTGTGGGGGAGGGAAACATGTCCCTTAAACAGTCAAACTGACTAGTTGGACTGTCCTTCTTTGGGTTTTTTTTTTCCTGATTTCATTTTTGAACACCTTTGCCATTATGCCAAAATTTGATGAGGGGTTAGAGAATCCATTATAAAGTAACAAAAAGGAGGACATCAAATCTTAGAGATTCCTTAATATAACTTACCCCTTTCATCACACTTTTTGATTAGTGGGTTTCTATCCAAAATAGAAAATAAAATCATCTTATTCACATCATCTTGGGAGGTTCTGAGAATGCAGCCAGGTAAACCTCCTCAAAGCAGTGCCAGAGGCCACTGACCTGTAATTATCAACTGAGTCATATGCACACTGTAAACAGAGAGCAGTGACTGGTACAAAAGAAGAAATTAAATAATTCTTTCTTCACAGGAAGAAATTTCAGACCAGACATTCCTCATACTTTCACAATTAGGGCGTCTGTCTTTTCTAAAAAGGTTTCAAGCACTGCTGGTGATTCCCTGCTCAGTGAAGAAAGTAAACCTATATTTTCTTGTCTGTGATAGAGTTGCTTTCTATTTCACCTGCTCCATTTTGTTTTCTGTTGTAAGAAGTCTGCTTGGCCTGGTGTTTTTATTCTGTGTGAGAGATAAATTATCTAGGCTGCATATTTCACATGTTTTTTATTGGTTAAATTGTCTCTTGAGTGATACTTAAATACACAGTGAATTTCTGGCCCTTTGTCTTTTCTAAAAATATATAAAGCTTTCATAAACTAAAGCACTGCTGGTGATTCCCTGCTGGGTGAGGAAAGTAAACCTATTTTTGTCTGTGCCTTGCTGATAGAGTTGATTTCTATTTTACCTGCTCCATTTTGTTTTCTGTTGTAAGAAGTCTACTTGGTTTGGTGTTTTTGTTCTATGTGAGAGGTAGACACTTAAATTATCTAGGCTGCATATTTCACATTTTTGTTATTGGTTAAATTGTCTCTTGAATGCTATTTAAATAACATTAAGTTTCTGGGTCTTTGTCTTTTCTAAAAAGATTTCAGGCCTGCATAAACTAAATCACTACTGGTGATTCCCTGCTGGGTCAGGAAAGTAAACCTATATATTTTTGTCTGTGCCTTGCTGATAGAGTTGCTTTCTATTTTACTTGCTCCATTTTGTTTTCTGTTGTAAGGAATCTGCTTGGCCTGGTATTTTTGTTATGTGTGAGAGGTAGACACTTTAATTATCTAGGCTGTACATTTCACATTTTTAAATTGGTTAAATGGCCTCTTGAGTGATACTAAAATACACAGTGAATTCCTGGGCCTTTGTCTTTTCCAAAAAGATTTCAAGCCTGCATAAACTAAAGCACTGCTGGTGATTCCCTGCTAGTTCTTCCTACCCACCCTCCTGATTGTTGATCTGCTTTTTAAACCTAGTGATTTTAAGCTGCCCATCGCTTTCTTCACTGTTGTTCATCTTATTTTTTGCCTTTCCTTGTGCTTATGATGAAAAAGTGCATTTTGCCACATCTTTGTCTGTTCTACTGATTTACCTGCCCTGAATTCATTATCTAGTTAGATGTTGGATAAAGCAGTGTATTCTTACACCCTAGCAAGCACTTGTTTTTTACATCAAGATGTCAGTGGATTTTCCATCTAGTGTACTGGGAGGTAGCCTGTTCTGTTTAGGTTGGAGAAACACTTTAGATTTCTTCACAGTGTTATTGTCTGGAGGGCTTATTAATCAGCTTATCTTGTTTTTAGTGCCTTTATAAATTCTGTACATTTGAATGGTTCTTGGCTCATTTATACAAAGAGAAGTGCTTTTATTGAATAATCACATGTTTATAAGCTGTTTAAAGCACACTGCTGAATCTGTATCTTTACACTGATAACAAGTTTGTTTGTGGTAGCACTTCACTCCAGACACTCCTTTACTGTGCTTTTACATTAGGAGGACTGGGATTATTCATCTAGTGGCAATAGGTGTTTACCTGGTCTATTTGAGCTGGGAAGCACAGAAAAGGGCTCTATTATTTTTTTGCACATCTCTTATATACTCTAACTACTTTAGCAGTTTCAAAACAAAACTGTATTGTCTGCTGCTGCTTTAAGTAATTAATTGCACTGTATTACACGGAATCTGTTAGTTTTCAGACTGTTGCAGGTAGTTTGTGTGGTCTTGTTATACTTGGGCTCCAAACCATGTATTCTACTTTAAAAAAGGTGTTTTTCTGCACCCTTGTGGCAGAAGTGTGCTGATCTAATTTGTCTGAGTTGGAGATTGTACTTTCCTGGATGGTAGTTAGCTTAAAACTTGTTTCACTTTGCTCATATTTAAGCCTCACTTTTCTGTGGTGCTGTTCTTCTTGCAGAGGCAGTTGGCAGTGCCGTGTACAGACACAAAAGCCTATAAGCTCAGTTTTTCCTTAAACAGCTGGCAGTGAAACCCTTCTAAGCTTTTCTGCTGCTCTAGCAGCAATTTATTTGTGCACTGAGCAGTGCTGCCTTATCGATCATTCTTAGCATATACAAAATATAGGCCCCTCTTGTAGTCTCATGCTACATGCACAGTCCTGTCAACTTAACCCATTCCCTTCCCTAATAAAACATACAGTAAGAGTCTGCTATCATGGATGGGCAGTTTCCCATCATCTCTCTGGCCAGTCTGATAGACATAGGCATCCTGAGGCCATGTAGCAACTGTCTCATATATACTAACAATCACTTACTCCATAAACAAACAAGTTCTTTATGTGACAGATGTAGTTACACTATGAAATTGAAGGCAAGACTCTTCACATAAGAACAAATGAAATGCCAAACAGGTTGTTAGCACACACACACACACACACACACACACACACACACACACACACACACACACGCACACACACACACACACACACACACACACACACACACACACACACACACACACACACTTCTAACACTAAATAAGGACACAACACATAAACCCACACATGTGGAGATACTCACTAGTAACTTACCAAAAGATCAGAGGCCTCCCAACTGGAAGCCACTTACACATATAACAATGCAAACAACAACCACAACACATAATAACACACACACACACGCGCACACACACACACACACACACACACACACACACACACACACACACACACACACACACACACACATCAGCATTTCAATAAATAAGCCCATAAGGCGTAACACCACAAAACCTAATGTATGGTCATAGGTGATTCTGTTGTAAGACACACGGATGTTACTCTCACCAGGATGGATAAGGAGCGGGTTACAGTTAACTGCCTTTCAAGTGCCAGGATCTGTCAAGTCACTGAAGCACTCAAGTCACTCAACCTCAAGTACCTGTATGACTCAGTCATAGTCCATGTGGGGGTGAATGACTTGAGAAGTACCTCCCTGAGAGAGACATGACCTTGCTTTCAGATTATATGTCAGATTATATGTCAAAGGCAGGTATAAACCTAGCCTTAAGCAGCATTCTATCTTCTCCAAGGATGATGCCACAATACAAAAAAATGATTGACTTTAACAATTGGCTTAGCTTCTGGTGTCAGTCCAAGGGGATCCACTATCTGTCAGCCTGGGAGGACATAGTCGACAGGCCACGCTGCTTTGTGAGAGAAAGTCTGAACCTGTCTCCTGTAGGCCTTTGGATTCTGGTAAAGGCATTAGCCACCCCTATTGTGCTTTTTTTAGGCAGTGTGAAAATAACCAACCTCCCAACATAACAAAATCCTCTCTAGATAAACTCAAGGTACTGCTACTTAATGCTAGGAGTCTAAACAAGAAACTGCACTTCCCTGGTACCAGTCATTACTTTGGAAGATGCTGACATTTGTGCAGTCAGCGAGACATGGTTCAAAGGTTCAGAAAGCATCCTGGCTAAGCAGGACTACAATGCCTTCCATACATTCAGACCACAAACTGAGCATGAAAGAACCAAAGGAGGAGGTGTATCCATCTTCATTAAGGATAACTACACCTCTAGACTGGTCAACCAGTATGACTCTCTTGAGTTACTCCATGTCCAATTAACTAAAGGCAAAGCCCCCTACCACATCATAGTTCCCCCACCATAAAACAGGAAAAGCATACCGCATACTAGCCCAACACCTTACTAGTGGGTGATTTTAATTATTCTATCATCGACTGGGAAGCATACATGACCACAAACATACTGGCTCATTGCTTCTTGGACTTTGTCAGTGCAAATGCTCTGGAACAGCTAGCCAGCACACCCACATGAGTCTCAAATGTCCTGGACATAGTACTCACTAACATGGGAAAGCATTACACCCCCCCATGTAATGTCCTCCCTGGTAAGATCGGACCATAAATCTGTCTTGTTTGATGCAATTATAAGACTGGATACCCCATCAAGCTCAAAAATGCTTAAGAATTTCTCAAAAATAAATTACTTCCTACTAAGTGATGGTATAAGAAGTTTCAAAGCCTCCTCGAATGCAAATAACACTGACTCCTATGCAGAGGTGTACACCCAATGCCCTGTATATCCTCTTAAGCAGGTATATAGAATCAGCTGTACCTGACTGGATTAAAACCAGGTCTTGCTGAAAAAACAAGCCACCCTGGTGGACATCCAGTATAAACAGCCTATTAAACAAGAGAATGAAACTAATTTCCAAGAACAAGAGGAAACTGGCTCAGCAGAGGAAAAAATCCCTCTGTAGCATAGACAAACAAATTAAGAGATCTTGTCAAGTACTACAAAGCTAACTGCACAGTAAAAATAGCCTCCCTAGCTAAGGATAATCACAAGACATTCTTTAACTATGTCTGAAATCTAAAAGGGAATATCCAGCTATGCGCTGAACTGATTGTTGATGGCACCACCCCTATTCAAACGGACGTAATAGCCAACCTTCTAGCTGACAGATTTGGAGCAAACTTCACCGTTCTGTCCCCTACAGTCATTCCCCCAATGTATACCTGCCACTGAACCTTTCAACCATGCCGAATTCCTCAGTAAATGCCAGTTTTGAAGGCAAAATATTGGGGTGCCACAAATGCCCGAGTGGCCCCTTTAATTTCTGAATTTCCCAGATTTTCTTTTTAAGTTTTTTTTTAGGATGAATGTATTCCTGACATCATCATGTGCAGGGCACGATGGTGTCAGCTTCACGAGGCAGACAGACAGCCTGTAATTCAGCTGCTGAGCCATTCGTTACTGCTTAATTTTTAACTTTACCACTTTGTGGGTTTAAGTCTTCTCGGCTCCTCTACGTAAGGCAAAAGAAAACTGTGAGCTAGTGGCAAGAGGGGCAGTCCTTTGGACTGCAGTGTTTTCTCGCTGCATTGATCCGATGCTTAAACAAACAAATGGACTGGAGAGACATTGATTTTGCAGTTTACTGGTCTTAGGTCTTATTTGCTGTTTTCTCGATAGCTGCATTGATCTGCTGTTTAGAAAAGTGGAGAGACATTGATGGTCTTACAAATGTGTACAGGAAAGAGTGCATCTGGGACCAACCGCTGCTTTAACACAGGAGTTCTTGCTGCTGCATTAAAGTGTGTGTGTGTGTGTGTGTGTGTGTGTGTGTGTGTGTGTGTGTGTGTGTGTGTGTGTGTGTGAAATGCCCCAGTTAAGTATAACTGGTGCTTAGGGTTACTCAGACTCAAACCCTGTACCTTAGGTACAAGAAGCAAGAGCCGAAATTCTCTACCCGTACCACCACTTGTGACTCAAGGAGTTAAGTCCTTTCACAGAATGTATGGAATTTTGGCTCATACTTTTAGTCTGTTCCTCTTAAAATTTGTGGTTTTCTGGCAAACCAATGAGAAATCAATTCACTAAATAATGACAGATATCTAAGTTACAGTCTTCCCATCTTTCAGAAAATGCATGGTAACACACAACATTTTATTCTAGCAAATTTCTAAGATTATAGGAGCAATGTTTAAAATATGTCCCTAGTTTTGGGCCTTTGTCCCCCCCAATAAATTTTAGCTTTTTCCGGATTTCTTATGCTGCATAGTTTTTTTTAGGGGGAGAGAAGTTTAGTGCTGCTATGCCAAGTTTGTTTGTGTTGGTGGTAGCACAACAGGTAGTATACTTACTTTTTGATGCAGAAGGCTGTGGGGTCTACTCCCTCAGTATGTAGACGGATTACTGATATTGTACTGTGTTGTACTTTTAAAGGGGGTGGATGCTGCAGTCCTGAGAATGTCCTCTTTGGGGGAAATACCTAGTAACTATGAACCTGTTATCCATTTTCCATCTATTCCCTACTGCAATATTACTAGCTTATCATTTTTTTTAATGTAACATAGGCAATTTATTCTTCAAGGGCAACAAGCACTTTATTTGCAGATGATCATTTTTTAAAAAAACAGCTAAAGGCAATGAGCCTAAATGTAAGTGTTTTAAAGGTAATATTTTGTATGGATAGTTCTGCAATAGATTGCTTACATATTTTCCATAGAAAATATTGTTTCATAATGATGATATTTGTAGAAATGATACTGAATGTATTCCTAGTGTTAGCTAAATTCATATAGTATTACAGTTATTTGAATTCTATTAAGTGCTGCACTTCTCTGCTTTGAAAGAACTGATTGCATTTGCCAAAAAACACTCAGTCTGTAAATCTACCTATCTGCTGATTTCCTCTGTTTAAATCCAGCTCATTTATTTTCTGGCTGTAGAAGGCTGAAGCAGTTAAGTTTATTTTTATAAAATAAATTTGTATTTTAGTTTTGCAGTTTGCACAAGTTCAAATATTGATTTAAATAAAACACTATTGTTCTGTTTATTTTGTGTGTAATATTTTGTCTGTTCTTTAATTTGTGTTTAAAAGTTGGTATCCCACAATTCCACCAGAGTAGGCAGGGTCACATATTATGTATGCAAAATTTATGCTAATCAACATACAGATTTGTACCTATTTTTCATATGCCTTTGTCCAGACATTTTATGATTTCAGGTTAAGAGCTATGCCTGCCACCATTCCTCAGCCTAATATCTCAAGACAGCAGGTCATCTTGGCACTCTGCAAGGTGAAAAACACAGCATCAGTGGGACCAGACAATATTCCAAGTTGCCTTTTAAACAACTTAAAACATAACATAGCAGACCCACTTGGATCTCTGTTTAACCACAGCCTGCAAACTGGCTATGTTCCAGAGGAATGGAGGACAGCAACAGTATTCCCTTTGCACAAAGGGGGACCATCAACCAACCCTGGGAATTATAGGCCCATAAGCTTGATTAGTCTCATCTGCAAGGTCATGGAAAGAATCATTATGGACCTAATTAACTAGGACATAGGTAATCTTCACAGTCTGGACCCAACCAGTTCAGATACGTTAAAGGTAGATTATGCCTGTTAAACATGGTTGACTTTTTCAAGAAAGTTACCAAGGCCATGGACGAGGGAAAGACAGTGCATATCACCTATCTTGACCTAGCTAAGGCATTTGACAGAGTTTCCCAGGTATTATAGACAAACTATTACAGTTGGGAATTAACCCTTACAATACCAGATGGGTAGCCAACTGGCTCACCGACAAGACACATACTGTTAAAGTGGGCGACTTCACCTCTAGCAAAAAAACAGTCACCGGTGGCGTA
This sequence comes from Protopterus annectens, assembly GCF_019279795.1. Lineage (NCBI taxonomy): Eukaryota > Metazoa > Chordata > Ceratodontiformes > Protopteridae > Protopterus > Protopterus annectens. The sequence continues at coordinate 1,979,681,063 of NC_056741.1, read as the reverse complement.
ACTCAGGGTTCTGTGCTGGGCTCCTTACTGTTTGGAATTTATTTCTCATAAGTCCAGAAAAACTTGGATAGTCTGTGGCTGACCAAGTTCGCTGAAGATTGCAAACGGGAGCAATCACTGAGTCCCCCAACAATATGAATATACTGATTAAAGCTAAATGCAAAAGAATGCATTATTATTCCATTTGGGAAAGCTGTCATCCCTGCTAATTACATTATAGACAGCACCCCCTAAGCGTAGACCCAGTGATACATGATCTGGGTACTCAGGTTGATAGCAATCTGAACTTTGACCATCATGTATCCACGGCAGTATGTAAATCCTTCTGTGTGGCACATATTATAAGCAAAGGCATCACATCTAGTTCTAAGGGTGTTATAATTCCATTATGCTTAGCCCTCGTCAGACCAGTAATTGAGTAAAATGCTCCCTTTTGCATGTATCTCACCAGACACCTGCAACAATTGGAGAGACCGCAGAGGTTTCTCACCAAAAAATTACAGGGTACATAAAACATGTCTTATGCAGAAAGACTGAACACCCTGTCACTGTATTCTATTCTGTCTCTTACAGGTTGCTATGAGGTGATCTGTGCCTGGGTTACAAGGCAGTCTGTGACCCAGCCCTGATGGAAATGCTACACATTCGTAAATCAAACTGCATGAGGGTCACTTGCTCCAAGGTTCTTAACTTAGCCTCTGACATGAACAGGTTATGCTGGAGAGATAGATACATCTCCCAGAAACTGCCACTTCTCTGGAACAAGCTTCCAATTCATGTGAAACAGAGCCCCTCCCTGATCCAATTCAAATGCAACCTAGATCAATGGATAGGAGACTACAAATTAATTCCTGGGGTTGTGCCCATGTCCCTCTTGGATAGAGGAAGTCAGTATTAACTACCAAAGACCCTTACTTCTGTAAACTTCACTCACTTAACCACTGACAATTGGTGCAACTCAGGATAAATATGGCTAGGATTGTAAGGGCTCTAGGGCCATTAGCCTAGAAACCCTCTATGAACATATGAACTATGAGGCTGACAATTAATTCTGAAAATCAAAGCTGCAAGTTTCAGAGGCACACACTATTTTCCTGTACCTATCAATGATCTGTCCATCCTTATCAGAAAGAGTAGGATATGAATTAACTGTTTAGCAGCAGTAGGAACAACTAAAGCTATAGCTTCTGGGTTAGGTTCGGGAAAAAAATGCACAAAAAGTTAAAAAGACTGAGGAACTTTATACATCCTATCTGCCTTTTTAGGGGCAGGAGGTTGACTATCAGGAAAAGTACAGGCAGACATAGACATGTCCTCCAAAGCTGACAGAACTGGAGGAAACAGTGAAGGTTCATAAGTGAGCTCTCTTCTAAGTCTGAATAAGAAAATATCAGAGAAAACCTACATTTTTTCAATCATCTTCTTGTCCAGATTCAGAATCTTGAATCTCTTCAGGAAATGAGGTATCCTTCTTTATTTTATCAGAAATGAATAAATAAGACAGGCCAAAAGCCTGAACAAATAACCCTGAGCCAGGCCAAGTAAACTATGCCTGTCTAAGTAAATCTGAGGAAGAGCAGATAAATGTTTAGTTTTCTGTTACTTTTTGTCAGAAAAATGGGGCCAACAGTGTTATAAATAGAAAGCAGCAGCTTTCCCAATGATGGGCATAACATTCTGACAAAATAGGAAACAAGCCTTCCCTGTTCCCTCTCGCAGGACCAACATGAGTGGCTTTTCCTTGCCTTCTGCAGAGGATGTGGCTAACCTCTGGTCCATAGTGGCTGTAGGTGCTACACCAGAGGGATCCAGGGTAAAAATTGAGTGGTCTGAGGTACAACAAATTGCCACATCAGAGTCACCCCTTAGTTGAGGCAAATTTCTAGCCTAGTGTGGTGGCAAAGGCTGCTTGCTTAACTTTTCTTTTTTGTGGCTAGAAGAAGGAATGACTTTGGGACCGACTGTTCCACGGTCAAGCTGAAAATGGTGCATCTTTTTGGGGAAAACAATCAATAAAAGACAGTAAAAATTTGAAGTCTTTAAAAATCACTTTTTTCAGACAAAAACACAACCCACCCACTTCAAAATACGTGCAAGCCGTGGAAGTAAAATAAACAAAATTTTGCCACAGAAAAATATTTTGAAACACTTTAAGCTACTTTTAAACTGATAGTAAAAAAGAAAGCTCTCATTTAAAAGTACAACACTGTCTCATATTAGGCTGTTTAAAAAACAAACTGCTAGCTTTGAACATAATTTTCCTGAAGAGGAAAGTATAAATAAGCAGCAAAAATAATTGAATGGAAGGCTTTTCCCCAAAAGGAACTTATCTGCCGAGCAAAGGAACAGCACAAGCTGACTGTCGATCCTCAAAAACCTCAGAGGAGCGCACTCTACAGTAGCAGTAAAGCACTAAAGGGCTTGGCACCCAAACTTGCCTTTTAGTCAGGACAACTCAAGCTGCCTGACAGTCTAAGTGCATAAAAGGTGCTCTGTAGCTTTGGAAGCTGTCAGACTGTTATATCCTTGGCAAGATATAACCCATATTACTAAGACTACTGCAGCAGTGATCAATATGATGAGCACACATTATTCTGAAAACAAATGTAAATTATCTGGAGGTGCTTGTAATTTCTACAAATAATACTAACACAAATGTATGCACTGTACATGCTTTCACAATAAATAAACTAATTAGTCAATTCAAATGAAATCTGATTTTAAAAGCAAAAACTGAAGGGATTCCAATGGAAATGCATGTTATCAATGGGACAGCTATTTTTTTGATTTTCAAGAGTGAAGTACCGTATAATGTTGATTTAACCAGTATTAACACTATCTTTGCAACATTTCTCTGCACATAAATTCTGTAACAACATGCATTTGTTCCAAGACCCCTTAAAATGTTTGATTTTGCATTTGTTCTTATGTATTGTATGCTTGTTGAACATTCATGTTTCTGTACGTCTTACGTAATGGCTGAAAAAGGTCTTTGGACCAGCCTACCTACCTTGTTATCAAATAGTAAATAAATAAATAAAATATCCCTTAGGTCTTCTAATGTTTTGCCAAAATGTTATTTTAACAAATAAAATACCATACTGTACCACTATCACATAAACAACAAAAACAATTTAATTTAATTTAATTGCTTAAGCATTTTTGTCCCTAACTTCATCAGAATATATATATATATATATATATATATATATATATATATATATATATATTTAGAATATATATATATATATATATATATATATATATATATATATATATATATATATATATTTAAGCACACCAAGGATTTAGAAGGACAAATGCATCACATGATTCATGAACAACCAGATAAGGGTGGAGTGTTTTTGATAGAATTTGTTGATCATTTTATGAAAATGTATTTGATGCTAGACAGTGACTTGGTATTTGAAGAAGTTTCTAGAAATTAGGTTTTTATAGCTTATTCTAAAATAGATTGCAAGGGGCAATCACTCAGAAAGTTTATGATTTTTTTTATATGACACTGTTTTTTTTTTTGTATCTCCAAAGTTTATAAAGATTTATACAATCCACCTATGGGACTTACAGCCACAACCAGGGGGCTGTAAGACAGAACCATTTGCAGTTTGCATTGATAGAAAATTATGTATTTTAAAGGACTCCTGGCATTTTTTAAATGATTTGACTAATGTAACTTATAATGATGAATTATGTTTTGTTACTATTGAAATGATAAATTTATTCACAGTTATTCCTCATTCGGTGTGTCTAAACTGTTTTTCAGAAATTTTAAATACATGGAACCACTTGTCCAATAGTGAAGTACTCAACTTGGTTAATTTTATTGAAACTGAATTAAGTTATAATTATTTCTTTTTCAAAGGGAAATTTTTCATCAACTTTTTTGTTGTTGTGGGTGCTGCTTTATGCAAATGTGTTTTATTAGCATGAGAAAATAAGTTTTTCTCTTCAGAATTTATGAATAACATATAGTACTACAATACATTTTTAAATGACATTTTTATTTTTAGAAAGGAGGTTTAAATGAATTGAATAATTTTATTGGCTATATTTCGCAAAGCACACGTGACAGTGCCAGCCCAGCTATATGGAATTTTATAAATAATTTTATGTAATTTGTGAATATTGATATGATTTATACAAAACTGTATGTTATGTACTGAACTTCAAGAATGTAACCACAGCATACCCTGCTGGAACACAGAATATTAACTTACAAAACTTCAAGAAAACAAGTTGAAATTAAGTGCTTTACGATGTGCTATAAAAGTTAGTTTCAATGTAGCAAGAAGATAGGATGTCTAGAGTTAGAAGTTTTTTCTATTGTCCTGGAGAGAAGTAATTATTTTATTTTATTTTATTTTTATTTTACATTTGTTGACCGGGCTAGTCTAACTGGACATAAATATCCGTTTTCAGTAGAGGCCCGGGGAGAAAAGCTCCAGTACAGGCAATAAACAATGATTTATTACATAAAGCATAATATGAGTAAAACAATACAAGGTAGAATGAAAAATATGTTTCAACACAAAACACATAGTAAAAATAGGAGATGAATTTATACTACATACTACTATAAAATACTTATAAAAACAGTAACAGTAACAAATAACACCAAATGAAGTTAACACAGGCAGATAAAAGATTTCTGGTAAAGCCTAATTCTTAGATATAACTCTAAAACTCTTGAAAGTTATCATGAGTAGCTCAGTAAGGGGGGAATGGGGGTAAAAATAGGTGAGTGAGAACATGATTTCAGTCAGGATTTGCACAAGGACACAGCCATTGTGTTTTGAGATGTTCTTTAATGTGTTTTTTGAAAAGAGAGGTAGAGTTTTGATTAGTTATTTCTTGTGGGAGTTGATTCCAGATTTTACCTATGGAATTTGAGAGTAATGCATCCCCAGCTTTATTATGTGATTTAGTTAGAGATACTAGGAGTTTATTAGCAGAACGGAGTGTGGCTAGGTTTTTATATGGTATGATCAGTTTTGTAAGGCTAGGGGTGACATCAGGGTAGTAAAGGGTCTTATGAATGATGAGTAGTTGTTGATAGAGTAAGTGGTTATTTAGCTCTAACCAGTTTAGAAGTTTGAGGTTAATACAATGGTGAGTTCATTGGGGAGTAACAGTAATGAATCTGGCTATGCTATTGTAGCAGATAGAGAGTTTGGTAGTGTTATTTTTGGATAAGTTAGTGTAGATAGGTGAGGCATAGAAGAGGGTGGTTTCAAATGTAAAAGTGTTTGTTTTTTGACTTCCAGTTCTGGGCAAAGATCTGAGAGATATGTATTTTTCACACATTGATGTTAAAATTCTATTAGTTTCTGCTTGCCTGGGAACTGAAGGCAGGTGATAAAGCGTGACTGGTCACCCTTTGTAAGGGCATTAAGCAGTTGATAATGAGGGGCTGGTGGCAGTGATAACTACCTTATAGTCTGGACAGAAGTGGACATAGCTATTCAACCTGTGCTAGCCTTCCCCAGGTATGTGTGTTTGTACATAAGTCATATATCAAAGTGTGTGTGCGTCAGCTACTTGGGCAGGGACACAAAGCACTGGTTGGACAGAGAGGGTGCTGGATGTCTTGGCTTGACTCCTCAACTGAGATCTTAACCCTATAGCTGTGCCAGTGGGGAGTCTTATTGGGGATCTGGAGAAAGAGGGAGAAACTACCCCCAGACTGACTGTGATCTCTGTGCACTCTTAAGGGAAATTGTACTTTACTGTGTGTGTACTTGTCATCCTCCCATTGTGTACATCCCTCACTGTTGCCAGTGGTGAGGATTGAGGCTTCTTGATTATTGGGCCAGTGCAAGGGTGTCACATATTAATTGGTGGCAGTGGTGGGATATCCACATCACAGATTAATGGTTTACAGTGGATACCACAAAACAACCAAGTAGACCAGCAAGAGCAGACATGGAGGTAAATAATAATCCTTTATTGTATACAGACCGGTTTCGGCAAATGTTGCCTTCTTCAGTGTAGGACAAAACAACAGAGTCCCATCCATCAAACATTAAATAGAAATTGTCAGCCAATAAGCAAACAGAAGTCATAAATATTAATGATGTGTTGAGATGTAGCCATAGCCCAAAAATTTTTTTTTAAATAGCTAGATCCTAACTAATAACAAACATTGCTGAAGCATAAAATAACAGAGTAACCTTCAAATCCCTTAAATTGCCAAGAACCAACCAATACAAAAATAACAGTAAACATATATTCAATAAATAAATATATGTTTAAAAGGAAATACATGCAAAAAAATGAACAAATGAAGAAACATAAACTATGTGGTGTCCCAAAAACATCCTATGTCCTGACTTCATGTTATGTATAATACAGTCAGCCATCAGACATCCAAAATAGAAAAAAACTCTACAGTTTGTTCATGGACAGAGGTAATAAACAACAACATCATCATCATCATAATACATTGCAATATGATGTACAAGCCATCCATATCAGGATTATCCATTGTACCTATTGTGCCTAGAAGTGTAATTATTCACTCAGCAGTATTAAACTAGTCATCCATATCAAAATGATCCAATCTGCCTAAATTACCTGAAAGATAAATTAAGTCTTACACATAAGTAGTCTGAAAACTACATAGCCATGGTATAGTATAATACAGGAACAACCCATCAGTAAAAATGATAAAGGCTCTACCATAGCCAAATAGACCCACCCCCATCCGATGTCTATACAACCTGGGGATGAAAAGACATTAAACAGGAATTAGGACCCGTACCTGAAAAATGATATAAGTATGGCCCAAGAAAATTGTATGTTCATACATAAGGAACCAACTATAAATGATCATTAAGCCCAGGGTGAAACAGACCCCCTAGTGTAACTATCCAATATCTCTCTTTATGATCTAATAGGCCATGCCAACCCTGTTTATGACATCTGTCACCAGTGATACGATCTATGATCATAAAATTGAATCTGGCCTGTGGATGTTTAAGAGTGTGTTGATACAAAGCACTAGTCAATTTATGATTTCTAATATCACTGCGATGTTCATTCATTCGAGATCTAAGGGCCCTAGAAGTTTGGCCTACATAGAATGCACCGCAATGACAAGAAGCTAGGTACACTACCCAATCACTACTACAGTTACCAAATATTTTAATGTTGAATATCTGGGTGGTATTGCGACTTGAAAATTCCTTTGATTTAGGCATATAAGAACACGATCCACAATGGCCACAGGGAAAAGAGCCAAATAGCTCATCACCTTGTAAAGTAAGTTGTTTATGAATAATCCCTCCACTAGCCGTATGTTTGTAATGTGACAAATACGAACCCAAAGTTTTGCCCCGCTTGTACGAAAACCGACATTGTTGTCCCAGAAATGACCTCAATTGGTCATTGGCCAGTAAGATGTTCCAATGTTTGTTAATGATATTCCTGACCATATTGATGTTTCTTCCATAAGTCGTAACGAAACGTACGGGAGTACAAGATGTATTATTGTTCCTTGTTTTGTATTCTAATAGTTGTTCCCTGTTCATTTGGTTTACCCTACATCTGGCTAAGTTAATGTCTTGATGGTCATAACCCCTACTAGCAAACCTCTGACTCAAATCAATACTAGCTGTTTGATATTCCTCATCCTTCGAGCTGAGGCATTTGATACGTATGAACTGTGACACTGGAATGCTTCTGATAGTGTGGCGTGGGTGCATGCTTGAAGCATGAAGCAAGGGATTATATTGTGGGTACTTGCGGAACACCTTAATGGATAAGGTATAGTCATGATTTCTCGAGACCGTAACATCCAAAAAATTGATTGTATTTTGGTCATATGTTACTGAAAATTCCAGTCCCCATATATTGCTGTTAAGATAATCAACAAATTCATGCAAGTAACCCAAATCCGCACGCCACACTAACCAGCAGTCGTCCAAATAACGTCGCCAGATATCCATCTCAACCTGGTAAATGTTATGTGAATTGTCATATATCATGTACTCCTCAAAATAAGCCATGAAAAGATCTGCATAAATGGGAGCAAACGATGCTCCCATAGCCGTGCCTTGCAGTTGCCAATAACACTGGCCTTGAAAATATAGCACATTTTTGTTGAGTACATGTTCTGACATACAAACAAGTAAGGTATTAAACCCTGTTGTATAGAGATTTGCCCTATCAAGCCAGTAATGAAGGGATTGTAAACCTGCCCAATGTGGAATACTAGTGTATAATGCTTTTACATCTAAGGTGCACATATACCAACCTGGTTCCAACTGAGTATCTTGAATAATCTGTAAGAATTGGGTAGTGTCCTGCAATCTTGCCCTAATCAAACCTAACAGTGGCTTGAGGTATTTCGTGAGAAATGCAGATAAAGGTTCAGTAAGAGATCCTATTCCAGAGACAATAGGTCTACCAGGAGGTTTATTCAGAGATTTATGAATCTTAGGTAAAAGGTACAAAATCTGCTTAGAAGGTTCAGACACCATCAATGATGACAAACATTTTTTGCTAATAATCCCCTCCTCAAAGGCTAACTTCAAAAAAGAATCAATTTCGTCCTTGAAAATGGGTGTGGGATCTATAGACATATGCATATAACATGTTTTATCCGATAGTTGTGACAACCCTTCCTGTATATAATCAACTGTATTGAGAACCACCACAGCTCCCCCTTTGTCAGCTGAAACAACAATAATGTCCTTATTGTTGCATAATTGGTCTAAAGCCAACCTATCATCAGTAGTAAGATTACTTCCTAACATAACATGCCCGTGGTTCTCAAAATGAAGGTCCCTCAGAATTGAGTCCATAAATATGGAAACATATTTATTCATGGGTGGTTGAAAGGATGACTTACCAAACCTAAACTCATCGGATGTTCCTAAACTATCCTCAGCAAAAAACAATTTTAAATTAAGAGTACGGCAAAAAACATGTAAATCCTGAATGATGTGATATTCCTGAGAGAAAAAGGAGGGAATATAGTTCAATCCCTTGTTCAATAAAGCTATTTGTTCCTGAGATAATACAACACTAGACAAATTTAATACATTCTGATTTGGAGTCTGAATGGACACTAGCTCAGAAGATTGTTCAGTAAACCCTGAAACGAAACCTGTAAGGGTTCTTTTCCGGTGCTTCCTGCCCCCCCGATGTCCCTTGCCCCTTCTAAAGGGAAATTTCTGTTACTTTTCTTTCTATTGGGAGACCCCCTGTCAGAGGTCCCCTCACTATCAGTTACTGAGGAATCATCCCCTGGCATACTATTAAAGGATCCATCCCTATTTTTCAAAATGGATCGAGGTCTCTTTTTGGTACGTCTGGGCCCCGTCCTAACCTGATTAGTGTCAGCGAACCTGACAGACCGACTAAAATCAAAAGGTCTGCCCCGTTGATAATCCGAATAATCCCTGTGAAACTTTTTGATCTTACGTTCCTTAATAGTTTTCTCATGTTCCATCAAATCATGGGAAAGTTTCTTAATATTATCTTGATATTTAGGAGAAGATTCGAACTTACTGACATCTGAACATAGTGTCTTGATGTCTTGTATATTCAAATCAACCGTTCTTTCATAGTATTGTAGTAAAATATTCACAAATGACATGGACCCCAACTGTAAAGCTTCCTTCCAATCTTGATTCAACTTATCATCTGGTCTCCCCACTAAAGGTTGGAGACGTATCCGAAGTCCCCTGGGAGCCATGTTCTGAGTAGAGTAAGCTCGAAACAGTTTAAGATGCCAAATGTTGGATCTAAGTGTTTTAAATGCCTTAGTAACAGAATGAAAAAACATATCACAATCCACCATCAGTGGTTGTTCCGAGTTATCCGGATCATTGCTTGGTGGGGTGTCGATCCCAAAAACACCTATATCCTGCCGATCAGCACATAATCTGGACAAAATATTGTTGAGATCCATGCTGCGAATATGGGATCAAAATTTATTTTTGTTAGCTTAGTTAGTTAGGGAGAGCAGGCAAGCATGTCAGCAGAGGAGTATGGCAAGCTGACAAGGAGCCAGTTGGCTGAAATGTGCCAGGCTATAGGACTAGTGCATTCCAACCTGACTAAAGCAGACATGATTGCAGCTTCAGTCACAGCTGCATCACAGAAGAACAACCAGGAGGACAATCAGACTGGCCATGGAAATGTACACCTCTCAGAAAATGGACAGCTCAACTTTTCCACAGAGGACTAAAAAATCCATCTGGAGTTAAAGAGACTTGAGCTGGAGGCTAAGCATTTGGAAATAGAGGCAGCAGTGAGACTGAGACATCTAGAGACTGAGGAAAATAAGAAACTGCAATGTCTGAAGGCTGAGGAAAATGAGAAACTGTGATGCTTGGAAGCTGAGCAGAAGGAGAGGCAGAGGCAACATGAAAAGGAGATGCTGACTCTTCACCAGAGTAATGGAGGTAACGGGGAAGGGAGTAAACGAACTCCAGAAGCAACAAAGATCAGTAAATTTCTTCCACAATTACAGAGCGGGCTAATTCTGATAGTTTTGTTCATATGTTTGACAGGGTATATAAACAGTTTAATGTTGACGAAGGGCTCTGGGTACAGTTCCTAACCCCCTTATTCTATGGTAAAGCTGAAACTGTAATTTCTAAACTGTCTGATACTGATTGTTTATATTATAATGTTGGATAAAAACTGTCCTTTAGAATGTTTTAAGTTAACACCTGAAGCTTATAGGAAAAAGTTTGGTGAGCAGAGACGCAAGGCAGATGAAAGTGTGTGTGAATATGTTGCTGAACTAAGCACTTATTTTCATAGGTGGGTGAGTAGATGTCAGGTCACCACTTTTGAAGGGCTGGCAGACCTTTTGGTCAGGGAACAAACCCTTAGCACTTTGCCTGAGGACATAAGAATCTGTTTAGCTGATAGACAATTCAATACTGCAGATGAGTTGGGGAAGAAGGGAGACCTATAACTAGCAAGCAGGGCATCACTGCTCAGGAAAGGGACACCCAGTGCTGCTCATGAGTCTAAGAGAACCCACAGTGGGCAGCCCAGACTGCCCCAGAAGAGTCCACCAGTAGCAGGGGAAGCCACTAATCCAGGTACATGTCCAGAAACGATGGTTAAATATTTTAAATGCAACCAGTGGGGCCATGTAACATATAGATGTCCACAGAGGCAAAATGGGGAACAACAGGTGTGAGAGACAGTAAGTGGGAATGACAAAATGTCAACAGTAAGTTCTCTCGAGACAACAAGGGTGCTAAACAGCCACAAGAGGTTATACCCTATATTATTGAATGGGAAAGAGGCCATGGCTAAGAAAGACATAGCCTCTGACCTAACCATTGTGAAGCCTGCAATGGTTAAAAAGGAGCACTACTTGACTGGGCAGTCTACTCCAGTCAGAGCTTTAGGAGGGACCACATTCCAAATACCTTTGGCTAGGGTTCACCTTGACTGAGAGGGTGGAAAAGGAAGCCAACAAGTAGGTGTGTTTGAAGATATCTCTGCAGATGTCCTGATATGGAATAATTTTGATAATAGAGTACCATTTGTGTATGCAGTTACATGCAGTCAGGCTTTGAGACAAGCATGTGGGTCTGGTAGCCTGGGAGAGACCTAGACAAACTACATACTAGCATTCAGGACTGGTGAGGTGGTTACTTCAGGGATGGAGCTACTCTGTAGCAGTGAGACTGAAGGTGAGCCACAGCTGCTTGTGGGTACTGATGTTCCCCTGGACAGAGTGCCTGCAAGGGCAGAGGTGAGTAGTAGTACCCAGGCTGACAGTGAGGCACCACTGTCAGAGGATACCAGACTTCCTGTGGAAGGGGAGTTGGGAACGGTTACAACGAGAGAGTTGAGACAGGTTTAGCTCTCAGACCCTACATTAAAAGCCCTGAGGGAGGTACCTAGTGAGGCACATGCATCTCAAGGGAAAGGGAAATCTGTATACTGGGACAAAGGGTTACTGTATAGAGAGTGGACCCCTGAGGGAGGGCTAGAGGGTGAGAGAATACAGCATTTGGTAGTGCCCAGAGCCTACCATCTGCCACTTCTAGCCATAGCTCATGATATTCCCTTTGCAGATCATATAGGCATAAAACATACAAAGAGACATATTATGCAGAACTTTTATTGGCCTGGGATTTCCAGAAATGTAACAGGGTACTGCAAGACCTGTGAGCAGTGCCAAAAAGTAGGCAAGGCAGAAGACAAGGTGAAAGATCCCTTGAAGCCTTTGCCTGTGACTGAGGAGCCATTTTAGAAGGTAGCTATGGATATTGTGGGGCCTTTGACTACCCCAAGTTCCACAGGGGAAAAATTATATCCTAGTAGTAGTAGATGCTACCAGAAACTCTGAGGCAGTGACTCTGTCCTTCTTTGAAGCAGAAAAGATGGCAAATGCTTTGTTGGAGATTTTCAGCATGGTAGGGCTCCCAAAAGAAATACTGACTGACAGAGGTGCAAATTGTATATCAGACCTGCTGGCTTGTCTGTGGAAACACTGTGGTATGAAGCACCTAAAGACCACCCCTACCATCCACAGACTAATGGTCTTGTTGAGAGGTTAAACTCTACACTCAAGTCTATGCTACAGGCATTTTCAGACTAGTTTAAGAGGGAGTGGGACAAATATTTGCCCCATCTGTTGTTTGCCCACAGAGAGGTTCCCAAGGAATCCACAGGTTTTTCACCCTTTGTGCTGTGTTATGGGCATAGGGTGAGGGGACCTCTAGATTTGATTCGAGATAAGTGGGAGCGTGAGTGTGAATCTCATAAGGAGTCTGTTGTGGCATGTGTCCTAAACCTCAGGACAAGCCTCAGGGATCTCATGGGCTTGGCCCAGGAGAACCTGGCAGAAGCCCAACAGCAGAAAAAGTTCTGGTATGACAGGTGTGCTCGAGTTAGAGAGTATGTTGTAGTGCAGCAGGTAACAGTTCTCATTCCTGTCAGACACAAAAAGCTGCAGGCAGCTTGGGAGGGACCCTTCAACGTGGTAAGGAAAGTCAATGATTTTAACTACATGGTAGAACTGCTAGGCACCAGGCAAGGGCACAAATTGTACCATGTTAACATGATGAAGCCTTACCATGTTAGGGAAGCCCTTGTGCTGAGTATTTGTAGTGGATGGCAGGAGGAGTCTGAGGGGGATCTGGTGACTGATCTCCTCAGTGAGGCTCAAACTGACACCTCAGTGGAAGGCGTAGCAATGTCCCAGCAACTATCCCCTACCCAGGTTTGATAAATCCAAGCAGTGTTACAGGAGTTTAGGGGCATGTTCACTGGGAAGCCAGGGTGCACCCACCTGGTGCATCACCATGTGGATACAGGATCCCAAACACCTATTAAGCAGGCCCCTTATAGAGTGCCTGAGAGAGTCAAACAGACTCTAAGGGAGGAGATACAGGAAATGTTGGAAATAGGGGTAATTCAGGAGTCCAGCAGTCCCTGGGCCTCCTGACCCATTTGCTGGTACTAGAGAAGGATGGCAGCACCAGGGTCTGTGTAGACTACAGGAAATTAAATAGTCACACAGAGTCAGATGCTTACCCCATGCCTAGGAAAGATGAAGCCCTAGAGCAGCTGTGTGGGGCTAGGTAACGTACCTCCATTGATCTTAACATGGATTGCTGACAGGTGCCTTTACTCCCAGTGCTAGAGAGAAGCCAGCCTTTGTGACTCCTTTTGGCTTGTATGAGTTCGTGAAGATGCCCTTTGGGATGAAAAATGCCCGAGCGACTTTCCAGAGGCTGGTAGATCATATCCTAGCAGGAGATTCTGCCCTTGCTTACCTAGATGATATTGCTATCTACAGCCATTCCTGGCAAGAGCACCTTCAGCATGTCAGGGAGGTACTGGGCAGACTACAGAGGGCAGGGTTGACCATTAAGCCCAGCAAATGTCAGGTGGGTATGACAGAGGTCTCCTACCTGGGACATAGAGTGGGGAGTGGTAAGATCAGTCAGGAACCTGCCAAAGTGGAAGCCATTCAGCCATGGCCTGCCCCTGTTACTAAAAAGCAGGTGAGGGCATTCTTTGGGACAGCAGGGTACTGCAGAAAGTTCATCCCTAGTTCATAGATTCATAGGTTGGTACTAGGCTATCGGCCCTAGAGCCTATACAAGCCTAGCCATAACAATTCCCTGGCTATTTCTTCCCACACTATTTACTTCCCTGGACCCCTGTACTAGTTATAGTACCACTGCTGCTCCCCTCACAGACCTGAAAAGGAAAAACAGGCCAGATAAGGTAGTGTTGGCCCCCGCATGTGAGCAGGCATTCCAGAAGCTTAAAGGAGCTTTGGGAGGACCTCCTGTGTTAGCCAGTCCAGATTACATCAAAGAACTTGTTGTACAGGTGGATGCTTCAAACAATGGGGTGGGGGCTGTATTTAGCCAGGTTTCCTCAGAGGGAGAAGTGCACCCAGTGGTATATCTCAGTCGTAGGCTTCAACCCAGGGAGGAATGCTATGCAGCTGTAGAAAAGGAATGCCTAGTCATAGTGCGGGCACTGCAGAAACTTCAGCCTTATCTTATGGAAGGAAATTCACTGTAGTTACAGACCACAATCCCTTAACAAGGCTACATCGATCCAGCCAGCAAAATTTTAAGTTACTAAGGTGGAGCCAGGAGCCTAGGGTTGTAAGCATATGATATGACAGTGCACCACTGCAGTGGGGTTAGTAATGCCAAAGCAGATGGGCTCTCAAGACAGGGAATGGGGTATGTGTATTTCCAGATAAGTTTACCCTCTCAAGCAACTTTCCTTAAGGGTCACTTGAAAAACTAGCTTGAGTTTGGGGGGGGGGGGATTGTGACACTGCCAGCCCAGCTATCTAGAATTTTGTAAATAATTCTATGTCATTTGTGAATATTGACATGATTTATACAGAACTGTATGTTATGTACTGAGCTTCAAGAATGTAACCACAGCATACCCTCCTGGAACACAGAAGATTAACTTACAAAACTTCAAGAAAATTAGTCGAAATTAAGTGCCTTACAAGGTGCTGTAAAAGTTAGATTTTAATGCAAGAAGAAGACAGGATGTCTACAGCTAGAAGTCTTTTCTATTGTCCTGGAGAAAAGTAATTACTAGGTTTAAAATGTAAAAGTGTTTAATTGTTTTACGACTTCCAGTTCTGGGCAAAGATCTGAGAGATATGTATTTCTCACACAGCGATGATTAAATTCTATTAGTTTCTGTTAGCCTGGGAACTGAAGGCAGGTGACAAAGAGTGATGTCATCCAAGCTGACCCAACAGTAATGATTGATAGGAATTTAAGAACTCTCTCAGAGAAAGACTGTGCATTTTGCATTTTTCTTTGGATCTGACAACATCCACTAATCATCAACATCTGCATTTGCCTTGCTAATAGTAAGTAACTACGAAAAAGTAATTTCTTTTAGATTTAGATATGAATATAGTAAAGATTAGTTTAAATGTTTTCTGCATTTGAGACTGTCCTGTAATGTTGTTTTAAAATATTTCCTGTGATTCTGACCTCTGAAGTAACTGTTTTTTTTCCTGAGTATTGTCTTATTCTTTTATTATTTCTTATTAAATATATTTAAACCTATCTTTGTAGCTGATATTTGTGAGACATATTTAAGCTCTTAGAGTACTTGCCTTCACATTTGGTGACACTATACAGGCCACTCCTAACAGCCTGGCACTTGGTCAAAAACTACCATTTGGATAATAGTAACATTTCAGAGTAGGACTGGTCACCCATTGATAAAGGTCTTATAGTAGCTGATAAGTAGGGGTTGGTGGCAGTGATAACTACGTTATAGTCTGGGCAGACGGGAGCATAGCTAGTAAACCTGTCCCAGTCTTCCCAAGGTGTGTGCGTGTGTGTGTGTGTGTGTTTGAGTCAGCTACTTGGGCAGGGACACAAAGCACTGGTTGGACAGAGAGGGTGCTGGAGAGCTTGGCTTAACCCCGCAGCTGAGATCCTAACCCTATAGCTGTGCCAGTGGGGAATCTTATTGGGGATCTGGAGAAAGAGGGAGAAACCAGCCCCAGACTAACTGTAATCTCTGTGTGCTCTTAAGGGAAATTGCACTTTATTGTGTGTGTACTTGTCATCTCCCCATTGTGCACATCCCTCACTGTTGCCAGTTGTGAAGATTGAGGCTCCTTGATTAATGGGCCAGTGCAGGGGCGTCACACCATGTCTTTTCTATAATTTACTTTTTTATGATAAAAAGAATATTAATTATTTGAATGTGATGCTTTCCAAAGATTCTCTTAGATGTAATGTTATGTCTGCTATTTTTAGAAAAGGTACAGTCTCTAATTCATACTTGCATTTTTTAGATACCACTTCTACCATCATAAATAATATTGTAAAGGGACAGCTGAACTGCTTATCTAGATTAATTAAAGATGATGATATAATTCCAAATGAAGTAGATGACCCTATAAAAATGCTTACCCACTAGGGCTTTTACCAGAAGTACAAAAGGAAGCACGTGAGCTGAGAAATACACATTTTCAACCCTTTTTGGGAAATGGTTTAAGTTTGGTGAAGGAGGGTTCCAGCTATCATAATTCAGATATGTTTAAAATGATGGTCTTAACCTATTCAAGGGATGCTAATGAAATTAGAAATATAATTATGAAGAATTGGAATTTGCCCTTTATCACTATATTAGAACCAAGTTGGGAGAAGAACTACTAGGGCCAAAAACATTAACAAGATTTTAGAGAGGGATAAATCTAGTTATAGAAGGGACACAATTCACCATACAATTGCAATGGTTTCACCTTAAAATTGTGTCCTGCGGAGTTAGCTTTTCCCCTATTTCAGGAAGATATGGTCTCTTATGAACCGGTATGATTCGATCCAACAACCTCCGCCTCCCAGGATGCTAGGATTACAGGTGTACACCACACGCCTGGTGAGAAATACTAGAATTAATATTGTTAAAAGGCTATCCAAATGTGGACACTGTAAATTCTGTAAATATATGTGATGGCCCCAATATTACAGTACATGGATATGATAGAGTTATAGATGAGACATGTGGGGGTGGTACACCTTGCATCTTGTCTTACATGTGAAGATTTCTATGTAAGTAAAACAGAAAGACTGCTGAAAAGTCATGTTTATGGGCGTGATTATGAAATAAAAACAATGCAATATGAATAATGCTCATTACAAACACTTGTTTGTTTGTCTTTCGGCTTTTCCCGATTAGGGGTTGCCACAGCGGAACTCCGGTCCACTAATGATTGGCAGTAGATTTTAACGAATGCCATGGTGCCAGCTCGACATTCAACAAAGTCACGCCCACTTACGCATGTCTTTCGAACGCCCACCCAACCGCGGGGAGGACATACAGACTCCACATAGAAGGCACTCCCCACACTCCAGCCGAGAATCAAACGGGAGAACCACTTGCTATGAGGCAACAACTATTTAGTATTTATTAGTATTATTTTTTTTGGCAAAGGTGGAGAAAGACTTGACAGGAGGAGCATGGGAAAGTAAATTAGAGTATTGTGATCTGGTCTGGCAACTCAGACTAAATGCTGTGAATAAACCAGAGTAAAATGACCACACCTCCATCTCTAGTGTCCTGAAATTATGTTTTGCCAAGGTACAGTGTAGCATGAATAAATATAATAATATATATTTTTTGTTACATTACTCATTTTATAAAAGATTTAAAAATTTTCGATTTTTTTAATTGATGGTTTTAACTTTAAGCCTAGCCAATTTCCCGAAGGTGAGAATCAAACCTTGTATTTTATGTCTGTGAGTTACACACCTTAACTATTATGTCAATGACTATGATCACTAAACATGAAACTAAGAAGTTATGTTTTAGTTGGGATTGGTTGTGTGTGAATTATGTGATGTATTTTTCCTTATAAATCCTTGGTGTGTTTAAATATGTATAGGTTTTGATGATGCCCTGCTTTAGGGATGAAAGTGCTTAATCAATTAAATTAAACAGTTGCATTGCTTATACGATAGTGGTAAAGCATGGTATTTTTTTTTCTTGTTTGGTTTTTAGTAAACATGTTATCAGTGGGTACAGTAAAATGATTTTGGTTATGGTAAAAATGAACACTGGAGATGCAGTTCCTCAAAAGCTGTAGCTGTATAAATGAAGTATAAATAAATAAATTGCTAAACTTTGTTTCTGTAAATTCAGAAGTTTGTACAATACTCGTTTGACCCAGACTGGTTAAGAATAAATCTTAGAAAGTATTTATTTTTCATTGTTCTGCCACCTGTGTCACAAGTAATGTTGTTTATTTAGCAACGTGTGAAATCTGTCCATCCTTTTATGTTGGAAAAACTGTTAGGAAGCTCAAGGAGAGAATCATAGAACATAAATCCAACATAAGGAAGGGCAGTGAAACTAATGCTTTATCTAAGCATATTAAGTGCTGTGGGATTACCCATAGGTTTAAGTTTAGAGTTATAGACTGTGTAAGTGTATCTATTAGAGGGGGGACCTATGTAATTTATTAGATCTTAGAGAATACGAATGGATTGTGAGACTATCATCCGATATATTTCCTAGATTGAATGCAAGCGTTTCATGGTCAAGATACAACACACTAGACTGAAGTGATTTTAACATAGCTTCTGTGTAATTGAAACTGTTCTTGGAATTGATGTGTGTTTGCTGCTATAATTGTTTTGTTAAAAATTGTCTTTTTAGATGTGTTTATATGTACATTTTTTATATATATATATATGTGGGCATGTTTTGATTTTATATATATTTTGCTATGTAATTATGAGTTTAATTGATCATGTGATCTTGGCTGCAGGTCATATGATGCTCTGGTTTGTATTTATACAGGTGTTTTGAGTGTACCTATTGTTATTCATTGAAAAAGGGTTTCTTAACCTGAAAGCTTAGTCTTTTAGTAAAGGTGATTTTTTTGCTCAACTGTTGTTTTTATTTTGGACTTATTCAGCAGTGTTTTATTTAAGAATAAATCTTGCCATACCAGCAAGAGGTTGAAATAGTTCACCTGTATCCATTTGAAGGTATGTTACAAAACGCATGCAGCTGTATTCTCAAATGAGCTTGGGGTCATGACAGGAACTTAAGCAAACATGCCAAGAAATCCTGAATGTGAATGTAAACCAAGTTTTGTCTATCTTGTGTTGTTTCTTATGCTCTGTAACAAAACCTAACATACTTTACTGAGATCAGTGCATTTTAGTGACTGGACAACCTTGCTATATTATCAATAAAAAAAGACTGAGAATCTGTAGTGTTTTAAAAGCTTTAATGCTACACTTACGATTGTCCTTTGCAGAAATTACTACCAAATCCAGTACCATGCAATGAGGATCTTTCATCATCACTATCAGGAGGTAAAGTTGACATAAAGTCTAAGAAACTTTTGCAGTGACCAAACAAAAGTCTTGTATTTCTACAAAATTGCCATTGCCCTTTCCCATTCCAAAGAGTAGCAGACCATTTATTGTGAGGCCATTCTAATGTACACATCTTTCTGGATGGTATACCTTTATCATAGAGAATATTGCTGATGTGACGGGTCTATATCATAACACTGAAGTTTCAAAAGTTCAAATGTTATAATATCGAACCCAAAACCACGAAAACTTAAAATCCTGAAGAATGAGAACAGCAATTTTTTTTCCCTGGGAAAAAAATCGCTGTTCCAGCACAAAATACGAAACACAGAAACACGACAAACTATTTCTAATGTGGGGGCTTTGCCCCCCACACACCCCAACGTGGGGGGCTGTGCCCCCACACTCCCCTACTTAAATATACCAACTCCGAGATCGCACCACATTGGAGGAAATAGTGAAGTCATGGAAAAGGCCCACCGAATTCTTTCCCTGGGAAAGAATTCGATGTTCTGTGGCTTCGATGTTGTCAGTCTTCGAGGTTTCGGGCTCGATGTTATAACATTCGAAGTTTTGAAACTTCGATGTTATAATATAGACCCGATGTGACACATGGATGCAGCCCTTTGTCATCTGGAAGAATTTTGTTTGCCAGTTCATAAAGATAAATACAACTTTTTAACTTTGTAATAGAAGTGTGAGACTAAATATTTCAAAATCCTGACACTTCAAAAAAAAAAAACATAATTCACACAAAAAGTGATAACTTCCTTTCAATTATTTTCTCAGATGAGCTTTATTTACCACCCTGCTCCCAAACATGAGGCTGTTCCTCTTCATAGTCCTGCTACTTAGACATGCCGATTCTGACATTTCTCCATCTGTGAATTAGGGAAATAAGGGGAGAGATGGCAACTTTAGATTTAGTACATATTTTCGTCTTTTGCAGGTGGATTTCTGCTATTTAAAGGATTGGAATTACATTCCTCAGAATTTGAACAGCACATGACTTTTTCAGGAACTCATCAGAATGCTAGGCTCATAATGCTGATGTGACAGGGCTGCACAGGTCATCAGAATAGATAAGGGGAATTTCCAAGGCACCAGGTTTAGCCTTTGCCACACTACTGAAGTCGTTCCTTAATAGGATTAATTATTATATCAACTTCATGCACATTTTGGCAAGGATACTGCATTCTTTAAATCAGGGGTGTCAAATTATGATGACTCAACGTCTC